>NC_086054.1:11515294-11821331 GCF_947568885.1 Cydia strobilella
TCAGCGCTGACCTTCGGTTCAGCATTATGCTGAGGCGAGACCATTTCGTGGTAAACTTCAACTCCTACCTATTTTATAAGTTTCTATAGCTTTAGTATACTTTTGTATGTAATTTTAGTTTTAAGTTTATCATGAATAAAACATTTGAATTTGAATTTGAATTTGAATTTATTTTTTGTCCTTTTTGTGTTATCTTATGTTTCTTATACCTTTTATTCTTCGAATTCTTGTCCGATTCCGATATAACCGAAATATATTTCAGTGATATCGGAAACGGCTCTAACGATTTCGATGAAATTTGCTGTAAGGGGTTCGATCTAGCTAGGTCTTATCTCTGGGAAAACGAGCATTTTTGAGTTTTTACTTATGTTTTCTTTTTCTCCCAGATATTCAGTATTATTAATAAATTAGTTTATAACGTTTTATAAAAATATGTGACGTTTTGAACTAAAAGGTACCACATTGTCGGTTGTCGATTAGGTTGATTTCATTTTGAAGCTTTATGTAAATATGACAACAATAAGTAGGTACCCGTTTGGTTGAAAACGCCACATATATTGAAAACCTGACTTTCACAAATCTCACCTTTTTGGGTTCTTCCAACTCAGAAAGGATGGAGAATACTGACGATTCTTAGTAGCACTAGCCCAAGGAAGTCCAGGTTTGTAAGTGTCAGGTATCAGTTTTTTTTTAAAGCGCTAAATTTAGTTCTACAAGTAAAGCAATCCCTTACTGCCCAGCCTCTATAGTATTTTTCAAACTGGAAGGGTACGATGATAGATTTCATCTCCATACAATTTATAACCTAATAATGCCAAATGTTGCAAAATTATATTGAATTGAGATCTATCATCGTACCCTTGCAGTTTGAAATAGTTATTTACGATACAAGTGCGGAAAAGAGAAAATTCGAAAAGAGTGGCGACAGAGAGTGTTTTAAATCGACACGAGTTGCGAATTACCTATTCGCACGTGTATCGTACAACGTTTTACAGTACATATGGCCCTTTAAACTTTCGACATATGCATGAAAAGTGCTCTTTACGCACTAGGGCGAGAAAGTTGCACCATAATTATGTACTGTAAAATACTTTTTAGTACATATGGTGCTACATATACGTTACCGCCCTAGTGCGGTAATTAGTACAATACGTGCATATGTCGAAAATGTAAAGGGCCATAATTATGTACTGTAAAACGTTGTACAATACACGTGCGAAAAGGTAATTCGCAACTCGTGTCGATTAAAACACTTCCTTCGGTCGTGTTTCAATTTATCGCCACTCGTTGCCAATTTCCTACTTTTCGCACTTGTATCGTAATGTACTAATAATAAAGTAGTAATTGTAAAATAAAATTAAAACTTTTTTTATATATTTTTTTTGGATTCAAGTAGGTACAGTGAGTAACAACATTGCATGGCCTTCTAATTATAACTATTATAGAAAACGGGATATTTATCATGTTTATTTATATTATTTATTTCTCGATATTTTGGCCGGTCTTGCAAGACCAGTCGTTGTGGAGATCCCTGGGGAGGCCTATGTCCAGCAGTGGATGTCTTGTTGGTGTAGATGGATTCACACAACAAATGAAATAACATTTTTTCATATTTGTTATCCGTAGTTGTCCCTGTACCTGAAAGAAAAATAATATCATGATAGCACAAAATCTCTAATGTTATACATATATAGGAAGAAAGATGATGCAACAATATGGATTCTAATAAAGTTATCATTTACTTACCTAGTAATAATTGTGTTTTTCATTCATAGACAAAATTCCATAATTTTCATCCCCAGGAAATGTTTTATTTTACTTTATTGCAGTGAGGATGTCCTGATTTTTTCTGGCTAATGAAGGAAAACATTTTATTTCCAAGAATGCCTCTTCATTTTGCACAATACCTACAAAAACCTAGAGTTAGTGACACATTGACTATTCGGCAACCAAAACAGTAATAATTACATTATATAGGTATTGTTCACTGCTTATATCTACCATTACGGAAGGAGTGAGAATTATTTTCTAAAAAGATCGGCACGAGAAAATTACAATGTACAATGAAGGAATGAAACTGTACCTACCTTACGAAACTTCACCATCATGAATTCCGCTTCAATTGAGTCTGAATTTTTCTGGATTTTCGCGGACCAGAACACCGATGATTTTTGTAACTTGATTTAGACGTTGCTATCATTTTCAATTTATACAAACAAATTGATAAGTCACAATAAACATGACCCTATGTGTCAGTGTCAACACTGTCAAATAAAAATGCACTACACATGACGGCACTGCAAATTCTGCCAGGTCGGCCAGGCAACGTCGCCAACGTCATAGAGTGGCAACGCCGCACGCAACGTATTTGTACACGACATTTGTGACACACACATACGTAAAATTGATGAAAAAATTACGTTGATTTATGTATGATTTCTGTATGAAACAAAGTTTTTCTATTAATTTAGCGCAAACGAATATTCGAAAGTAGATAAATGAGCAAATATTTGTGTAGTAATAGTGTGTAGTGCCTTAATTAAAGCAGATTGAATTTTGTATGAAAATCGAACCACCTTAAGGTGGTTCACCGCGAATGTCCCCAATTGTACAACGAATTCAATTGATCGATCGATAAGATAAATTTGTTCAAGAAAATGACAATAAAAGCTCGTTCTCTTCTATCTTAAATTTAGATTGTATGGACAAAACCACACGATTTCACAAGTAAGCGTACACTCACCCCATGGTACCGGGCTTGTTGAGCAGCGGCGTATGCGTGGGTTCTTCCGTGAGGAGTAACGAATCTAAACTGAGACTTGAATCTTCGAGCTCGCCACGCGACGCTGGCGTGCAGGCTACCAGCGTTGCCAAGTATCGTTCCTGAATGTAACACATACAGATAAGTTAATATAAATAGCCACAAGATAGAAACTTAGTTATAGGCGGTGCGGTTTAAGAGGAATTTCCTCCCGCGTACGCTTCGGCTGTGGAATGAGCTCCCTGCCGAGGTTTTCCCGAGGGGCTACAGTATGGGGTTCTTCAAAAAAGGAGTGTACAGGTTTTTAAAGGGTCGGCAACGCGCGTGTAATATCTCTGGTGTTGCAGGCGTTCATAGGCTACGGTAACTGCTTACCATCAGGCGGGCCGTATGCTTGATTGCCACCGACGTGGTATAAAAAAAAAAAAAAAAGGCACAAATTAATAAGGACAGATTTCCTTGTTGCGTCTAGCGTTTATCTTGGAACACGAACATTTGACAAGGATACCTTCTGCTAACGCTTCGCGTAAGTAGAGTGAACAAAACGTAGAATGTCCTTGGCGGTGATTTTTATTTTTTATTACGCAATCTACATATTCGTGACACTGCTTACCATCAGGCAGGTGCACTAGTATCTCGTATCAAAGATAGATATAACTCCGTAATAGATGGATACAGTCTAAGGAAAAAACGTGCCTCGAAAATCAAGAAAATTTGATTCTCGTTCAGAGGGCCCTACTAGTTTTGGCCTACAGTCGTATAGATGGCGTTGACGGTTTCGTTTGTTATTTAACAATTTTAACGCATATCAGTGAAAGAACATGGGTCAAAATCATCAAAATAATTAAAGCAAATAAAAAAAATCATTTATCTATATTTAAATACATTTTATCGTATTTTTACAAATATTCAATTTTAGTTTAAAAGTGTGTCGACAGATGGCAGTGAATTTACTGGGGTTACAAAATTTACTATGACAGTACGGCTCTAGTATAAGTTACTCTATGCTCGTATTGAATATAAAAAAGACAAAATAGTAGTAGGTTACCTGTTCTAAACTGGACGTGGTTTCAGTGCCGCTTTGCGCGGCGCCTTGCGTCTGGTGGCTGCCTTTCAGCATACCCATGACGCCCTTGTGGTGCGGCGCCGCCGATCTGTTGGAATCATTTATCAGTCAAATTATATTCTATGGTCTGATAAAGTCAAGATGAATTGCTAGGAAACTTTCATAAGTATAAAAAAAAATGTATGTAAACGCTTATGTAGCAATAGTACATTATTGTCGAGGCTCGGAAGTAGCTACTTGCTGGCTGAGGATTTGTTTTAAACGGACGACCTTGGGAGTCCGTTTAATTGAATCCGAAGCCAGCAAGTAGCCATCCAGCCGAGTCATATATAGTGCTTTTCTCAAAAATGGCGCAATAAATGCAAATATAATAGAAATATTTTACAGAGCAACATTGTTATGTATATATTTTCACAGAAAAAAGTAAAAAGAAAAAAAAAATACAAAATTAAAAGAAAAAAAATTTGCTTTGCCGCCGTTTTATTTTTTTAATTAAAAATGGAAGTGTATTTTTCTGCTGAAAATACGCCAACCTATTTGAGCATAGACCTAGCATTACATAGACCAGCTATACGCGTGCGCCCGTAAGGGATAGACATAGATGACGTCATAAACGTGGGGATACCATATTGGTAAAAATTACCCCAATATTTGATATCACGTTGGGGCGATTACCCTGGAGGCAAAGTTAGCTTGTTTGACGGTATTAAAAAATTGTTAAATAAAATGTCAATGGGCCGTTCTTTTTAGGCGTATAAACAATGAAATACCGCCTATAATTCGCGCAGGTGGTACAAAACTAAACATGTTTAGTAAATAAAACGTAAAATAAAATGTATTATGGGTTTTAATTTAAAGAAATCACAAATCGCAATCACACCAATTAATGTACACCACATTTAATCTTCACAACATTTGTTTATTTATTTTTTGGAATTAGAAGTACGAAAAAACTTCGAGGTCAAAATTACCCATAAAATTATGATATTTTCGTCTGGTATCCCTAACATGATTGTTATGCAGCTTAATTAAGAAGAAGTTTAAAAATGGCTGACCTCAGATTCCTACCTACCTACGTAATTTGGGCGGATAATTTTACAAATAATGTTTTGTTAATTTGCGTAAATAATTGTGATATTTTTATTGTAATCGTTTGATTCTACATTGCTTTGAGTGTAACGTAATTTTACGATGTTATTCTCACATATTGCGTTAAGAGGAAGGTGTAAAATACCGTACTTACGTGTGAAAGGTTATGATCTCATATTTTTGCCCAGAGCGACTATTACAGCCGATTACAGAACAATTCACCAGTATTTTATCAAAGTTCAAGCATTCAAAACGCTAACCATCACTATATTTCATAAGAGAAAGCACAATTTCATACAAAACAACGATAATTAAACCAGCAACGAACAAACATGACATGTCACGTACTTATTTGTTTGCCACAACCTCGGTTGTGGCAGCGGTGGAAAAGTGAAACTATGACAAGGACAAACAATAACAGCGCTTTCTCTGCTACTCCTACTGAAAGATACATAAGACTATCCCGTTCGGTCATTTTCCCCCACCCCTTATGACCGATCCAGTTATACTAGATTCATGTATTTGAGACACCTAAATAGTCGCAGTACCAACATTATAATAATAAGTACTGATCATCTGTTTGGCTGTTTAATGGACCTATGCCTTCATTTGATATGGCCACTTCAACTTTTAAAAAGTTTGGAACTCGACAAATAATGGCATTTGTATGCAACATTGCAGTTCCGAAATCGAGACTGCAATGTTTTTAACTTTTTAATTTTTTGACTGACCATAAACTACGCACTTCGCGACCTACTTTTTAACCGGCAACGTCGACTTTGCCGTCCATTTTTGAGAAAAACACTTAACACAATCATTGCGAGTGACCCGCTAGTTGGGATCTCTGTTCGTAGGCGCTTTTCGGTTTACCGATGTTATCGGCTACGCTAGTAGCGCGTAGCTCGCGCTGGCAGTGAACGTGTTAACTAAAAACAAAGGGGCCTAAAGAAACATGGCCTAAGTAAAGATAAGTACCTGGCTAGTAACGCATGCGTTCTCGGATGTCGCCACGTGAGGCACGGCAGGCGAGTTTGTCGGTAGCATCGAGCGACTCTTCGGAGGGACTCGTCGCCGACGCCCTCAGGTACGGGGAACACTGCTGGATAACTAAATGAAATAATGAAGCGTTAATGTTGCGAGTCATTCTCTAGGTACATAGGTACACACATAAATTCTCGTCTTCTGGTGTGTGACTTTTGTGGAACAACCTTTCAATGTAAAACAAAGATGATTGTTTAATAAAAATAGATTTTAAGAATAAGAGAGAGCAATATTAAGGCGACGCAAAAAAACAAGCGGAATGTTTTTTTTTCTTGCCCTCAGAATCCTTTTTCTGAGAATCGTAAGATACACAATGTCATACACGGACAAGCATGCGTAAGTGCGTTTAATTACGTCAGATGGATGCTGATAAGCAATAATGTGTCAACCCACATCAATATTGAAATAAGATATCAACTCAAAAAATTTACGCTTAAAGTTAACATTTTATTGAAAAATTATTGCGGGTTGTCCCATTTTTGCCAAAGAGCATACAGTCAATGTAATGGTTTCTCTCAGCGCCCCCACATCACATGGCGACCCTGCCACAGCCCATGCACACACGTACCTCCGGCACAGCGTGTAGACGGCGTTGGTGTGCGTGAGACGAAAGGGTGGCGCGGCGAGGCCGAGCCGCGCCCAGTCGCGCGCGTAGGCCCGCTCGCCTCCGCTAACCCTAGCTCTACTGTACACGTACCTCCGGCACAGCGTGTAGACGGCGTTGGTGTGCGTGAGGCGGAAGGGTGGCGCGGCGAGGCCGAGCCGCGCCCAGTCGCGCGCGTAGGCCCGCTCGCCTCCGCTAACCCTAGCTCTACTGTACACGTACCTCCGGCACAGCGTGTAGACGGCGTTGGTGTGCGTGAGGCGGAAGGGTGGCGCGGCGAGGCCGAGCCGCGCCCAGTCGCGCGCGTAGGCCCGCTCGCCTCCGCTAACCCTAGCTCTACTGTACACGTACCTCCGGCACAGCGTGTAGACGGCGTTGGTGTGCGTGAGGCGGAAGGGTGGCGCGGCGAGGCCGAGCCGCGCCCAGTCGCGCGCGTAGGCCCGCTCGCCTCCGCTAACCCTAGCTCTACTGTACACGTACCTCCGGCACAGCGTGTAGACGGCGTTGGTGTGCGTGAGGCGGAAGGGTGGCGCGGCGAGGCCGAGCCGCGCCCAGTCGCGCGCGTAGGCCCGCTCGCCTCCGCTAACCCTAGCTCTACTGTACACGTACCTCCGGCACAGCGTGTAGACGGCGTTGGTGTGCGTGAGGCGGAAGGGTGGCGCGGCGAGGCCGAGCCGCGCCCAGTCGCGCGCGTAGGCCCGCTCGCCTCCGCTAACCCTAGCTCTACTGTACACGTACCTCCGGCACAGCGTGTAGACGGCGTTGGTGTGCGTGAGGCGGAAGGGTGGCGCGGCGAGGCCGAGCCGCGCCCAGTCGCGCGCGTAGGCCCGCTCGCCTCCGCTAACCCTAGCTCTACTGTACACGTACCTCCGGCACAGCGTGTAGACGGCGTTGGTGTGCGTGAGGCGGAAGGGTGGCGCGGCGAGGCCGAGCCGCGCCCAGTCGCGCGCGTAGGCCCGCTCGCCTCCGCTAACCCTAGCTCTACTGTACACGTACCTCCGGCACAGCGTGTAGACGGCGTTGGTGTGCGTGAGGCGGAAGGGTGGCGCGGCGAGGCCGAGCCGCGCCCAGTCGCGCGCGTAGGCCCGCTCGCCTCCGCTAACCCTAGCTCTACTGTACACGTACCTCCGGCACAGCGTGTAGACGGCGTTGGTGTGCGTGAGGCGGAAGGGTGGCGCGGCGAGGCCGAGCCGCGCCCAGTCGCGCGCGTAGGCCCGCTCGCCTCCGCTAACCCTAGCTCTACTGTACACGTACCTCCGGCACAGCGTGTAGACGGCGTTGGTGTGCGTGAGGCGGAAGGGTGGCGCGGCGAGGCCGAGCCGCGCCCAGTCGCGCGCGTAGGCCCGCTCGCCTCCGCTAACCCTAGCTCTACTGTACACGTACCTCCGGCACAGCGTGTAGACGGCGTTGGTGTGCGTGAGGCGGAAGGGTGGCGCGGCGAGGCCGAGCCGCGCCCAGTCGCGCGCGTAGGCCCGCTCGCCTCCGCTAACCCTAGCTCTACTGTACACGTACCTCCGGCACAGCGTGTAGACGGCGTTGGTGTGCGTGAGGCGGAAGGGTGGCGCGGCGAGGCCGAGCCGCGCCCAGTCGCGCGCGTAGGCCCGCTCGCCTCCGCTAACCCTAGCTCTACTGTACACGTACCTCCGGCACAGCGTGTAGACGGCGTTGGTGTGCGTGAGGCGGAAGGGTGGCGCGGCGAGGCCGAGCCGCGCCCAGTCGCGCGCGTAGGCCCGCTCGCGCACGCGCTCCAGCGTGCGCGCCGCCGGCACCTCCGCGCCCTCCGCGCCCGCCAGCTCCAGCTCCTCCACTGAGACCGACACTAATTTGAAGTTGCATGCTTGTTTGTCACTCACTTTTGACATTTGGAGCTAATGCGAATTTCAAATATAGAATAAGCATTATGATTTTTAAAATATGCGAAGTTCGACAGTTACATCTTTCCAATATCTTGGTCCAATGTTTATTTGAGTCTCCCATTTTGCTTAATGAGAGAGTGAGATGCAATGCACATTAGACAAAGAAATTTAACAGGTGGAATACAACCCTTACGCACAAATTCTTGATATTGTTGAAAAGTAGATTAAAACACTGGTTACTAAAATCACCATTTTATGACATAGATGAATATTTTTCCAGTGAAATTATTGATGTACCTAAATAAAATTAACTATAAGAATAAAAATGTACTTATAATTGTGACATACAAATTGAATGTGTAATATACTTATAGGTATATGTATACTGTATATATTGATACTGTACAAATTTTCAAATTTTATACAACCCTGACCTGTAACCTAATGTTACTAATTTTTTATTTTTTATTTTTTTTATTTTCATTAATATTCTAATCTAATAAATCTAATAAATTTTCATTTTCATTTTCATTTTCAAATGAAGTAAATTTTGAATTAATTGGGATGAAATTTAAGTAAAAAAAAACATAAACCGAGTTTCAAGTCGTGAAACTCAGTCAAACAAATTTCTAATAAATCTAATAAATTTTCATTTTCATTTTCATTTTCAAATGAAGTAAATTTTGAATTAATTGGGATGAAATTTAAGTAAAAAAAAACATAAACCGAGTTTCAAGTCGTGAAACTCAGTCAAACAAATTTCTCCTAAACTGTTCTGACTCTGCGGGTACAGGGTACCACACGCCAAAAATGTAGACCTAAATTTTTCTTTAGTTTTCGTGCGAAATTTCTATTTTAGTTTATTTTTAACTCTTTGAACGGCGCTTATCGTACGCGGCGCGTCATCATGAACCTTATCGAAATCGACAAACGTATATTGAGGTGTAGCCACGCGCGTCAGTTGATGTCTTTGGCGATCAAAGGGATTAAAATAACTAGGGCAAGCATGGCAAACAAATAATACTCACATGAGAGCGTATCAGCCGACAAAGACGACATGAGCGGCGGCGAGGTCAACGACCGCGCGGACGCAGAAGGTAGCACGTACTTTTGCCGCTTGGACGGTTTCGGCTTGAGACCCGCCCGTCGGGCCGTCTTTAGTAGGGTCTTCTTTGCGAAGCCTCTGAAAAGTCAATGTAAAACTTTTGTTTTAGAAGTTATGGGTTGAGGCTGTTCCATTTGTACATATTTCTGGACATTTCCATTGTCATGTCAAAGGTATTCGATGGGCTGCAACACAGAGTTGTGTTTGATACGTGCCCCCCTCAGGCATTAGTCCTATCAAGGGAGAGAAAGCGATAAGCTAGCCACTATTTTCTCGCTCAATAAACAAACAAAAGATAGAGATAGAGAGATATATATTTATTGTGGATCGCTGGCTGTTCACACTCCCGGCGAAGACTCTCTTTACACTCTTTACTCGCAGCGATAAAAGCTATCAACGATAAAATCAATCAGGTACTCGCTAAGCGATGCTCGCTTGGCGGTCGGAACTTACACAGTTACAGGTGACTTAAAATTAAAGTTAAAATGACAATGTCCATATGGCTGATGTTACTTGAGTGTGTGGTGCTTGGGCGGTGGTCCGGGCGGAGGCGGCATGGCGCGCGGCGCGAGCGCGAAGTGGTGCGTCGCGTGCTGCGGGTGCCGGACTCGCGCTAACGCCTTCCGGAACACGTCCAGCTGTTCCGAGCTCACTTCCTCATCTAGTACAACCTGGACATTTTATTTTATTTTATTTATTTATTTGGGATCACCAACAGACAATACATCATGAAAAAATAATCTGTAGCTTACATAACATTGAGGTTAGATGTTTGTCCAATTATAGGTAACCACAGCTTATAATTTTAAATTATAAGGGTGGTGAAGATTTTTGGTTAGAATACGGTCTGCTTTTAACCTTTTGTATGTGTGTGGTGGTCAAAAATCGTATTCAAATGTCGGTCATGCCGTATAGAGCAGAACAAATCATTCTCGCGAAAAACGCAAAATCAGGATCTATATCACGCGAAGACGAGAGTTAATTTGAAATGATGGTCTTTAAACAGTCGGCAGGGTCGCCATGTAATGCAGTAAAACCGAAGTTGTAATTAAACTTAAGTAGAAGTAAAACCCATCGCTAATTTGTTCAGTGGTACATGCTTATATATGAAAATTCCTCGAGCAATGTAGTGGTATTCCTGGAACTGACCTTGATGAGCTGGAAGGTGGCGGAGCGCAGCTGAAGTCCCTCCTGCGGCGAATGCTCCAAGTGCGGTAGGTAGTGCGTGCGTACAGCTTTTTCACGCGTCAGCGCACATAAAGGGAACGACCTCACAACTGTTTGTTCGCATGCTGCAAATACAAGTGGGATGATATTAGAACGTTGAAAAATTCTTCAACTAGCAATAACTTGTAACTTGGGCGGAACTTTTGCCAATACAGTTTTATTAGAAAGAGAGTTCTACTACTATTTCAAGTTTACTAAATTACCAAATCATGTAAACTTGAACAAACAGTAACCGTTCACGAATGTATTGTATTGTATTGTAGTTCGGGCGATTTTCCGCAACTCGACGATTGGCGCCTATTTTGCGTGAATGTATCTGTTACCGCCGCTCGCAACTCCTTTGGTTAGTCGATTATCTCGCGCTCTCTACCGCTGTCCGGAACGCTAGTCCGCTACATAACCCAACACTCACCGGCATCGAGCACTGGCCTGGCGAGGAGGCTGGCACGCGATAAGATTAGATTTTTTGTATGGAATGTATCTCGCCCATCGCCTTCAACTTTCCTCGGGGTAAGCCGAGCGATTATTTCACGGCCTCGGGTATTAGCCGGGCGGGACACACTCACCGAACGGGTCGAGCGGCGCCCCGCGGAACACGAGGCGGTAGTTGGTGAGGAACAGCGCGCCCTCGGCGGGCAGCAGCGGCGCCGCGCGCCCGTCCGCCGCCAGGCAGCAGCGCAGCGTCGCGCCCGACACCGCCTCGCCGGGTACTAGCCGGGAGGGACACACTCACCGAACGGGTCGAGCGGCGCCCCGCGGAACACGAGGCGGTAGTTGGTGAGGAACAGCGCGCCCTCGGCGGGCAGCAGCGGCGCCGCGCGCCCGTCCGCCGCCAGGCAGCAGCGCAGCGCCGCACCCGACACCGCCTCGCCGGGTACTAGCCGGGAGGGACACACTCACCGAACGGGTCGAGCGGCGCCCCGCGGAACACGAGGCGGTAGTTGGTGAGGAACAGCGCGCCCTCGGCGGGCAGCAGCGGCGCCGCGCGCCCGTCCGCCGCCAGGCAGCAGCGCAGCGCCGCGCCCGACACCGCCTCGCCGGGTACTAGCCGGGAGGGACACACTCACCGAACGGGTCGAGCGGCGCCCCGCGGAACACGAGGCGGTAGTTGGTGAGGAACAGCGCGCCCTCGGCGGGCAGCAGCGGCGCCGCGCGCCCGTCCGCCGCCAGGCAGCAGCGCAGCGCCGCGCCCGACACCGCCTCGCCGGGTACTAGCCGGGAGGGACACACTCACCGAACGGGTCGAGCGGCGCCCCGCGGAACACGAGGCGGTAGTTGGTGAGGAACAGCGCGCCCTCGGCGGGCAGCAGCGGCGCCGCGCGCCCGTCCGCCGCCAGGCAGCAGCGCAGCGCCGCGCCCGACACCGCCTCGCCGGGTACTAGCCGGGAGGGACACACTCACCGAACGGGTCGAGCGGCGCCCCGCGGAACACGAGGCGGTAGTTGGTGAGGAACAGCGCGCCCTCGGCGGGCAGCAGCGGCGCCGCGCGCCCGTCCGCCGCCAGGCAGCAGCGCAGCGCCGCGCCCGACACCGCCTCGCCGGGTACTAGCCGGGAGGGACACACTCACCGAACGGGTCGAGCGGCGCCCCGCGGAACACGAGGCGGTAGTTGGTGAGGAACAGCGCGCCCTCGGCGGGCAGCAGCGGCGCCGCGCGCCCGTCCGCCGCCAGGCAGCAGCGCAGCGCCGCGCCCGACACCGCCTCGCCGGGTACTAGCCGGGAGGGACACACTCACCGAACGGGTCGAGCGGCGCCCCGCGGAACACGAGGCGGTAGTTGGTGAGGAACAGCGCGCCCTCGGCGGGCAGCAGCGGCGCCGCGCGCCCGTCCGCCGCCAGGCAGCAGCGCAGCGCCGCGCCCGACACCGCCTCGCCGGGTACTAGCCGGGAGGGACACACTCACCGAACGGGTCGAGCGGCGCCCCGCGGAACACGAGGCGGTAGTTGGTGAGGAACAGCGCGCCCTCGGCGGGCAGCAGCGGCGCCGCGCGCCCGTCCGCCGCCAGGCAGCAGCGCAGCGCCGCGCCCGACACCGCCTCGCCGGGTACTAGCCGGGAGGGACACACTCACCGAACGGGTCGAGCGGCGCCCCGCGGAACACGAGGCGGTAGTTGGTGAGGAACAGCGCGCCCTCGGCGGGCAGCAGCGGCGCCGCGCGCCCGTCCGCCGCCAGGCAGCAGCGCAGCGCCGCGCCCGACACCGCCTCGCCGGGTACTAGCCGGGAGGGACACACTCACCGAACGGGTCGAGCGGCGCCCCGCGGAACACGAGGCGGTAGTTGGTGAGGAACAGCGCGCCCTCGGCGGGCAGCAGCGGCGCCGCGCGCCCGTCCGCCGCCAGGCAGCAGCGCAGCGCCGCGCCCGACACCGCCTCGCCGGGTACTAACCAGGGGGCCACTATTCGCGGCTGAAACACACACATTATTCAAAGTAAAGATACCAGTCTAACATATCCTTTGGATCTATTTTTCTTATGAGATCTGTAGGACGTAGTGGTCAAGTTCTCGCGTCGCCTCGCCTCGCCACTAATAAAACCTGTCTAATGCCAGGCGTGACTCACTCCGCGATTTCGTCGCGCCGCTACAAGTAGTACATGCGGCCGCCCCCAGGTCTAGCCATAGTAACTGCCGCGCACCGCTACGGAACGGACGCCTGTTCGCGCATGCGCCACCTAGCGGTCATATCTGCCGTAATAGACGCGTTTTGTTAGAGAGTGAATCTTCTGTACCTAGTACTATTATTTATTCTGTGCTAATGCGCTATTTATGAACCACTCGAGCTCTTGCACATCGTACTAGAAAATACAAATACCTGCTGCAGAATGGGAATGATTCTTTCGCAAATGGTTCGCGAATGGCAGGCACGCTAGCAGTGCATTTTCCAGATCACTCATAAATGACGTATCTATCAATTTGGACACAACCTCCATCCGTAACAACTACCGAATGACATTGCCAGAAATTGTAAATTTCAGGTGACAATATCATGCATTTAGTTAAACAAGCAGTTTTCATCTAGGTATTTGTTCTTTCAGAAACCTAGTACCTAATAAACAATGAAATCCTACAGTTCTGTCCACAAGTTTACATACCTTTTGTACAGGCGGTAAGCGGCGGCTTTCTCGAGCTACGGCATCGAGGGTCTCCATATGCATGTGCACCACGCCGGGGATCATTTGGTGTAGACACCGCACGTGGTCTGCCGTCACCCCTCCTTCTGTGCACACCTGAGGCAATCATCAAGAATTTAAAACCCAGCACTAACGCTGTATGTATACTGTATACTACTTCGGGAGAGCTTGATTTATGGAAGGCGATTAAAGCATACATTGTAAGAAAACCGGACTATTAACAGTATTAACCGGACTATCTAGTTAGCCTCTGGGCCAATGCTCAGGCGCCTATTTTACAAAATTGACAATTACACTTTCTTGTACCTACATTTCAGGGTCCGTACAAAATATATAGCCGCAAATTTTACTCGCTGGACCAGTGTACCGTTAATTGTCAATGTCAGGCGACAATTGTCAGCGTGGTGAAACAAAGGCCAGATAGCAGTCGCTTTGGAGTATGCTAATTTCTTCGGGTTAAATAGGTTGTCAAAGCGAAACCGGATTTTCTTTAGAAAAAGTAGAACCTTGTCTACGAATCTGGAGACCATCTTGATGACATTGTTCCCGGCCTCGCCGGGGTCGGCCTCCTCGAAACCGGACTCCGCGTCAGCACTGTCCGATTCCGCCACACTGCAAATAACGTGCATTTTATCTTTACTGTTGTGTAGCTTTGTAAATACAACTATATTCATATTCATATTTATTAATAATATACACATACATTACACGTCAAAATACAAAATACAATTACAATTAGTGGAATAACAATTAAAATTTCAATTTATTTCAACATCGAAAAAATAAAAGTAAAATTATTCACACATGTTTAAGAATGTAATTACAAAATTAAATACTATCATGAACAAGTTTGGGAACAAATCAAATTATTTTATTAAATATTTTGATTTGTGTTTTTTAAGTAGTCACACTACTATATATAAATTAAAAACTGTAATAGATGTCATATATTAAAGAAAAAGTGACGAAGCCCTCCAGTGGTGAAGGCCGGATCCGGCCTTCACCACTGGAGGGCTTCGTCACTTTTTCTTTAATATATGACATCTATTACAGTTTTTAAATACTATCATATTATATTATATTCTAATATAATATAATTTCCAATATTTCTTGTAAGTCATAAAAGGCGTTGTCAATTAGCCATTTCTTCAATTTACTATAAAATACATTATCATGTAATATCACAATAATAATATAATACCATATTATTTGTCTCGTTATCTCCTTCTTCTTGCCATCTAGCGGAGAAAGTAGGTAAACCATCCAAACCATCCTATCAGCGTAGTGAATCGCTTGGATGTATAGCGACTGCTATTTGTAGCATGTTGTCTCGCTCTCACCCTTACTCTCTTTCGTAGGCGCGCCGCCCACGTCCTCTAGTGGCAGAAGTCCACCATCCTATTGGCGTAGTGTATGGTTTGACTGTGTAGGGTTTTCTTTGTAGCATTTAGTCCCGCTCTCACCTGTTAGTGATGCTATTGCTAGCTCTGTCTGCGTCCTCTCCTCTCGCGTCGGCGCGCCGCCCCGCGCCCTCTAGTGGCAGAAGTAGGTAGACCATCCTATTGGCGTAGTGAATGGCCTGGCTGTATAGCGTTTGTTCTTCGCTCGCTATTATTTCGCGTTGCTTTTCTGTTGGACAAAGAATATTAAAATTCGCTGTTATTTTATTACTATAGCTGAATATAGATTAACTGTGCCTACCTGGGATATTCTTAGTCAAAAGTACATGATAAATCTGATAGGAGCAAAATTATACCTGGAGGTAGTGAGGACCACAGCCTCATCTGTTCGGCGGCGATCTCCAACGCGCTGGGTTCCTGTGCCCTCAGCAACGAGTATTCGTCGTCGTCCCTAAGACATGACACAGTAAAGATACGGTGATTTCGATATCAAAGGACAAATTGGCTTATATACTTAATCTAAGTAATAAGTACTATACAACATTTAACTAGACTTAAAATTCAAGAAGGCATAATTTATATCATGGAATGCCTGTGAACCTTGAGTTCTTCAGGCAATGAAGTTTGTGTATTATCAAGTAAAATAAAATAACCAACGAACTAACATGTATAAGGTATAGGTTTGTTTACGTAATGTGGTAATTATTTTATTTATGTACCAGGCACTCTTGCAAGCATTAATCTCCTTGGAGGTGGTGAATTTTGAATTTTTTCCTAAAAATTGATATGGCATATTGGTTTACCTTGGACTAGGCGCCCTCTGGTGGTGGTGGTGCGTGGGACTGGGGAGATAAAGTGCCTTTATGTCACGTTGAACGTCTTGGTAAAAGGCTGCTTCCCAGAACTGCTGGCTCGTCCATACTTGGTGCTCCTATATAATGTTCAATTAGGTACTTTAGGAATAAGTTACATGTATGATAGATGGATATACCTTATACGGTTGGAATAATGAGGCAGACAGGTTTAGGTTTACGATAGATGACAAATTATCATTAATGGTATCAATCGATTAGGTTTATTTTTAGGATCAAATGTCTATATGGGACCCATTGCATTAAAGCAATACAAAAGTCAGAAATGATAGTCAAAGTCCGACAGCCGTACTTTACTCGCGGAACGCTCCTAACAAAACCATAAGTGAATGTGACGTCAAGGTCACTGAGAGCCCATTTTGAATGTATGGACAAAACAAGAAAATTGCGTTTTTGTCGGTGAAATATTGCGTTTATGTATACACGGGAATCAATTTAAAGCACGAGCGGTGAAACAATAGCTTAGCCTCTTTGTGGGTGATTCATGAGACGTGAGCAGGACTAATCCTGCATACTCAGTAACTGTTCACTGATCGATCACCGTCGTATTTAGTTGAAACATACCACACTTTTTCTTATTTTTAAATTTTTTGATAAGGACAAATTAAGTTCTCTGCAAGCATGGTTACCCTACAACACCTGATTAATAAACATAAAACCTCTTTAACCGCAATGACTGCATTTTGATTATGAAGAAAATCTGTCAAACTTGAGAGTATAAGAGTTTTCAAAAGTAACCAGACTGATGACAGTGATGACACTCCATTTGATACAGAATATCGGTAGTTCAGTACTTTCTAACTGTAGAGCGACCATGCATGTTGTAAATAAATTAGTAACTTTTTTTTTCAACACGACTAAAAAATTAACGTTAATCTCACTAATACTGATACGAAACAGTTGCTTATAAGTTACTGAATGTGTAGGCTTAATCCTGCTCACGTCTCCTGAATCACCCGTATAGTTGCTGTACAATCTTTTTATAGATAAAATGTAAGGAGTTGAATTGTATCCTTACTTTTTTCCTTTTTGGAAGTTAATAATTCAAGTCCTGTATTTTTGTATTATTTCCATATATTATTTTAATATCTACATTATTGTGATAAATTGCTCATTTGCTATCTATGTTACTAGATTTTGTTATAAAATTCAACATGTGTCATCATCCCTATTCGGGATTGGAAAGCTATGATGGCTATAAAATGAAACAGTAATTCTTCAGCACTTAAAGAAGTGAAAAGTTAACTGACAACTTAGGAAGTTTCGTGGAACTACACGTGACTGATGTCCAAGCGTGGTTATCATTTGGATCGTGTCTCCTAATACATAATTTGTTGACACCATGAATTGTTATAAGATGACCACGCACTTATGCCCCTACCTAATATTGATCTGACTCGTACAACCGGACACCGAACTGTATACTAATGGATGACGCCGGTGCAAGAGGCAATGGCCGCCGCCGACTCGTCCTCTCGTCCAAGAGTGAAAGCATTCATCATCAGTTGACCGAACACCGACCTGTATACACATGTACGCGTACTGGATGACGCCGGTACACAGCTTGCGGCAGTAGGCGGTCGCGAGCGGCAACATCGCCGCTGCTATCGAATGCTCGTCCAAGGCTGAAGCGGATTGAAGCGCGCAGTTCATTAGTCTGCAACAAATGCTATAACTTTACTAAACGTCTTAATATCTATTCAACTCCTAACGTCGTACTTAACATTAGAAGACCTTGTTTAGTTGCAAAGAGATTTACAAATGGTTAGTTAATGCGCGGAGCACGATGGAACATAAGTCGGAAATAAGGAAGGAACTAAAATCTGACGCTAGGTATATGTTTCAAAAACAACCTTACGTCATCTTGCAGAAGGTTGAATTTGGAATGGTCAGCTGGTCATGTTCTCTAATAGGTCTCGAAATTTGGAGAAAAGCGAATGAATGATGAACAACTGAAATCACACACCCAATTATAAGTATGGAGACAATAATATAAATGACGCTTACAGTGTGTGTGTACTGTGTACAAGCTACACACGACTGTTGGCATCTCTCTACCATGCAATACCTATATCTTATGTCTACGCAAGATTATTATTTTATTATATTTGCAGGTATCGCATTTATGAAGCAATTGATATTCAATACAATATTGCGTAACTATTGTGCCCCATACCTAATACCCACAATTAAGTACGGCTAAAACATGAACACGATGAAATATAGCTGGTGTGATTATATCCTAACGAGGTAGGAAATCACGCGATTTGTATGCTTACTCAAACATTTTTATATATCAAGCAACAAGGCCATTTAGACTATACCTATATACATATACTGTTGAAAAAAATGTACATGGTAGGTAAATACCCATATATTCAGTATTTCTGTTTATACATATGATACTTCTACTCGTAGCATTGTAAAGTAAAACGTGATGACGACTTCTCTATCTAAAATTATTTTATGTATTCTGGATTCTAGACCAAGACTTAATGTCCTAGACAAACCACAACCAAAGTCCTAATAAATTACTCTAAAGATATCGCATTGTCAAACAATGTTGTAAAGTGGGTTGTTACTGAACCATTAACAAACTTGCTATCACATGGCTTATACGCTAATCAGTTTTAATATCAAAATATTACAAACTATTCTAAGACAGAGATTCATGTTCAGAGTTTGCTATGGAATGTTTTCATACTCCCGGTACATATAAACATCCTTGATCTGTCACTGATCATCGCAAACGGAACAATAGAAAAAACATTGTCAAAACCGATAAAATCGACATAGGCATCCTGCACGACACATATTATCAATTATGTGTAATGATATAAATAAACTGTTTAAGTCATGATAAACGCAGTTTGACTCTGTTCAGCAAAATGCTAAGATTCCTCGCAATAGCAGGCATATTTGCATGTGGTTTTTTGATTTGTGGCATTTCGGGGCAGAAGAATGTGGTGAGTAGTTAAACTAAGTGATAAAATAAAATAAAAGTCATTTATAATATGATTAACAAATATATTAAATATTATTAAATTATAAAACTGTTGAAGACGACGACAAAATGGAAGCAAGTTGCAGTTTATACTTAGGTCATTTAAATAGTTATGACATTTCATGGGTGATGAATAATACTGACTTTTTAAGCCTCGCAAAAACAAATACATATAAAATTCAAAACTAAATTAGTTTTTTTTTCATAGTCCAGTATGTAGGCAGTCCAGTTTCATAGTCCAGTCCATTTGCTGCATTTCCATTGTAATGTTACAAATTATTATCATAAACGGTACACAGTTTTACCTGCATACGGACTGTTACGGACTGACAGACAGACGGACAAGACAAAATAATAAAATATAAATGGAATGTTAGAAAATGAAGTGAGTTAATCCACAACAAATTTTTTTGTAATAATTTTAAGATTCAAATCTTAAACACTTGATCAAAACTTTGACCATGTCCTCACAAAACACACAATTTCCTTGTATTTTCCATAGTTTAGGATTTCGGAGTTCGGAAAACTTGAGAAGAGCCAACTCCCGTATATTTATACTGCACAGGTTAAGGAAGCTTAAAGAGCCGCAAATGTTGTTTTCAGTGATGTAAGAACTCTCAAGGGTTAATTTTATGGGTGACGTAAAGAGCTACAATTGCACCTTCAAAGAGCCGCATGCGGCTCGCGAGCCGCGGTTTGCCGACCCCTTTAACTGTTTCCATGGTTCCAGGGCCCCGGAAAATGGTCAGTGCTGAACATAATGAAGTGCGACAAAGACAGCATGATGCCGATGAAACTGGAGGCCAATAGACGCAAGGTGAACCGGACGCACGACGGGTTCAACGCTAAACTCGAAGTGGAAGAGGAGATCGACGATTCCTACGGGGTAAGTTGTTTGAAACGCTCGATACCCTTTTATAATTGATTGCTCTTCGCACTTATTATATCGCCTCAAATTTTTTGGTCCGTCTTTAGCATGTCGCATTACACTCTATGGTATCTGTTCAAGTTAATTAATATTATTTGATGTTTACGCCATCTACTTTGTAAGTATGTACAATAATTTAAAAGTCCTAATTTTGCATGTGAACCTGTCAATCTTAAGTGCTCATTACCGGGAACAGATGGCGTTACGAATCCTAAAAATCATCAAGTATAGTTGTTTACATCAATAAAGAGCCTTGCACTACCTATCTGCATGAACGCTGCATTTTTAATTCTCCCACGCCTCCCATCGACCGGTACATTATCAATTTTGACTGTTAGGAAATTAGCTATTGCACACTTTGTATACCTGTTTCGAAAGCTCGTCCATTTGTGATTAATACATGCACAACAGGCTGCCAAATGGGGTTGGCCGGTCGAAATAATTAGCAGAGGGCGCCAGCATAGCTTGCCCTGTCAATCCCTAGAATTTTGTCAAATTTTTGTTTTTTTAATGCCCTGGATGCCAGCCCTTTAAGCCAAATCTCATAGAAAAAGGGGCAAGCTATGATGGCGCCATCTCTGAAAACCTTTGACAGTTGCCAACCCCATTGCATGGACACGTTATGAATGAAATCGACTCATAAAGTAGCTATGGACATTTGCAGCTGGGTGTTTTATTCTTATAGAAACTTATATTTTAACAGATCCGCCTAGACATTTGCAAAGTGGTAGACGGCGGTTGCAAAGACTACAGTACAATGGCGGACGACTCTCTGATAAAGTTCGCCAAGAAATACGCCGAAGGAAACGTGGAGACAGCATTCAAGTGCGCCGACATAGATCCGCCAGAATTTCCCGTGCCCGTCGTAAGATGTTTATTTTTCACCTCAGCAGCTCGAACAAGCCTACTCTCGTCACTCCCTGG
This sequence comes from Cydia strobilella, assembly GCF_947568885.1. Lineage (NCBI taxonomy): Eukaryota > Metazoa > Arthropoda > Insecta > Lepidoptera > Tortricidae > Cydia > Cydia strobilella. Next base: position 11,536,300 of record NC_086054.1, read on the forward strand.
AGTGAGGAAAGTGCGACTTTTCTCACTCCAGGAAGTGAAACAAAGTAGCTTTTTCATTTAGTGAAAGCCATGAACTGCCACTTCATACTTTTTAATTTTTATTTTATTTTATTTATTAAGTACAGCCACATCGTATGTATTACATATGTTGCATTACAATTGTGTCAAAGTACTTCACCTGCCTTACCTATACCTATATCTTTTTTTGTATTATTCTGTGTAATTCGAAATACATTTTAACCTTTAATATGTTCTCACTACTGAGGTGAAAAATTATATGTGCACGTACGAGAGCAAAGTTATTTTACATCTCGTGTTTTTGAGTCCTTCGCTACGCTCAAGATTCTAACATCAAATTATAGAATCTTACGCTTTCTCGGGACTTAAAATAAACACTCGGAAGAAAAACCAACTTTTCTCTCTTGTTGCACCAATAACTATTGACTTTTCTTATTTCAACCATGGTCTAATAATATACTTCGCCTGGTACTCCCTACTCTCTTCCGAGACTCGCGAACCACTTGACTGACACAATTAAGCCTACGTCATCATGCTGTTCACACAAGGGCCTGACACTCTTTGATAGAGAAATATAGTCTTATTGCGATTCCTATAAGAGGAAAGAGAAAATAGTGCCATGCTTGGCCTTATCACCGACCGGGTTTTTTTTTCATGGTCGGGTTATGGCAGCATAGGTAGGAGGCGATGGCGAAATACCGAAATATCGTATCTGAAGGATACAATCTTGATATTTTGTGTCAAAAACTAAACAAACTATACCAACTGATGAAAGGCGCAGTTAAAGGGTTAAAGAGGTATTTCCCGTTAGATATATGGATATTACGTATCATTTTATGATTAATATGTACCGTATCTGCAGTATAGTTCCATAAGTCTCGTGAAATAGGTATTGAAGTAGAACTGTGTCACTTTGTAAAATTGAAAAATAAAAAAAAATTGGTTAATGATATTATTTTCAAAATTGCTTTCTTGGAGTTAGACATGAGGATATCACGTATCATTTGTGGTATATTGTACAAAAAAAATCAGCCATATCGTGTCTGGAGGAGCCCAAACTTGGTATGTTTCGAAAATTCTTTGTTTTAAATTAAAAAAAAAAATGCCCGAAATGTAATGATGTGATATATTTTTAGAATCGCCTCAAAAAGCCCTTTCGTATGATACCACACTCGATAGGTTTTGGAATTTTTTTATTTTTCCATACAAAAAAAATAATGTTTTACCACTCCCTCCGCAGCGAAATTTTTTTAGGAACTGCGGGTCAAAAGTTTTGTTTTGGCCTCAAGTATGTGTGTGCCAAACGGCTAACCTGTACATCGATTTGCGGTATTTTTATACGAACGGGTTAGACTATGGACAATAATGTAGTATTGTTTGCAGGGTGTCCACAGTATAAGTCAGTTTCTATTCAACTACGACGAGCTCCCTCCTGAGGGCCCGTACGGCGAATTCATGGCAAGCGGCTACCTCATAAAGGATGCGAGGGAAGTCATGTGCGCTAAGGTCCACGTCTTATTCGAGGAAGAAGAGGAGGAATAAGAGTAGAAGGAACAACAGAGTATAAACTGATATGAGACGAATACGATGATACCCTTCTAAGGTTCATACGTACAATATCAAACGAAACAGAAGAAAGGCAATTATGTTCAAAATGTTGTCAATAAGTAATTTAAGTAAGTCCTACTTAGGAAAATATGTAAACGGGCTTCTTAAAATGTCAAGGGCGAGTAAAATTTGCAATTTTGAACGTTTCCGAAGATTTTAAACGTTATTTTTATTATTAGAGTTTTGAATGATTCACGATTAGTTTCACTAGACATATCGGGAGCTCACAAATAATACAAAAGGTAATCACGGTCTATATATTGTTTTCTTACATTTTAATACGTGACCGTACGGTCCATTTGTACTTGAATGTTTTTTTATGTTGTCTTTACCTCAATGTCATCGACGTCATCGTATCTTGTATCATAAGGTGCTTGAAATCTTGTTTGATTTTACAATAAATAAGAAACAATACAAAATATATGATATATTGGTTATTGTTTATTAAAGAATCATGAAAAATTATTTATAACTTGTTTATAATCCGCGACGTAGATTTTACTTTAAATTATAAGTATTACTACATTAGATTATTCCACTATTATTAACAATAAAAGAGCCTGATAAAAACTGCATGCTTACTTCCGCGGAGTTATTTCTAATGCTAATAAAACGAAGTACAGAAGAACAGATCAGCAGCAGCTTCTGTCCCAAAATAATCAATAATAAATTCGCAACAGGCTTCGCCAATCTTAATTACTAGTTAAAAACCTAGTTGTAAGACTAGCCTGATCCGTAGCTGGCTCAAACGTCACTATGAGACTAGCAGCGCTGCCACGCTGAATTGCCAAGGAAATATGTGGCACCGGAACGGGAATAGCAGGCAATCTCACTCGACCACCGATTACCCAAGTCCCTGACTTTCATTGGGAATGGAAAGTGAAGTGAAGACTAGAGAGTGGAGTCAGTACCTATTTAGAAGGCCTTTGCCTAGGATTAGAACCTTTATTTTAATTTACGATTTATTCATTCGCATCGCGAGACTTATATTTTCCGTTCATTAGGTAAAAATATAGTAAACGAACCTACCTTAGTAAAGTTAACCGTTTGACATTTAAAAGTAGAAATAATACATTTATGTGAGGCTAATGCGCAGTAGAGGCCTCAGTGGAGAACGTCCAGCGTTGCGTCGAGCGTCCAACCAAGGGATGTGAGCGCGTCTACCCCGTCGGTCGCCGCCTCTAGAGAGGGGTATGCAAACGCGGACACATACGCGGATCTTGTACGAGTATACCTGACTAGTAACTCGAACTGGTGGTGGTGTAGCAAGTGCTTGTTGCTGGGCAGGCGCGCGGCCAGGTCGCGCACGAGCGCAGCGCGCGCGGCGCACGCGCGTAACGCAAGCAGTACGGCGGGGAACGATTTGCGCGCGTCTGCGTAGCGGCACTCGAATATCGCTGCTATGCAGGCGCGGAGGACCTGTGAGGGAATAGTACATTATGATACAAGTGTGCTAAGTTGGTCATTACACACGAGGCGATATTGTGCAATAAGAAAGCCGATGTGTGTAATGACCAATGCACACGCGTTTCATACGACGTTTTTCAACACACTTGCGAGAAAAAAAAAGAAACTCATATTAATCAAATTTTAATAGTTAAAACAGTTAGTATTGTGTGTTTCATCTGTCATATTCGTACTGCCGGCCGGCCCTCGCTCGCCCCGACCGCGGGCGGGCCGGCCGGGCCGCGCACTGCGCAGGCGCGAGGAGCGCGCCGGTGCCCGCCAGTCCGACCAATTAAAGAAGGTTCCCTTTCCATGCATATTATTAGCAATCAGTCACCTTCTTAACTCAGTCGGATAATATAATGAAAAAGCACGAGTGGAATAATACACCGAAAGAGCACGCGTATTTAATATCTAGGATTATGAGCCAAAAATCGGTGGAATAAAAACGTCGTTTTGAGCAAGTGTGTTGAAGAAGAACATTATACCAAAAAAGGTTTAAGGTGAAAATTTGAACGCCGCCCTCACTAGTGAAAGTGTAGGGGAGCTTTAGACATTTGCCTTGTTAGAAAGGGTCAATATTGAACAGAGGCCGGTAAGGTAGTGACCTCGAGGCGGCGCGCGGAGTTGGTGACGAGCACGTGGCCGGCCTCGGTCGCGCCCGCAGGCGGCGCCGCGGGCGGCACGATGCGCGGCACGGGCGCTCGCAGCGCTGTTAGTCTGCAAACAGATAATAAATCAGAGGTTAATGTGGCCTTTTATTCATAGATCCGTCTAAGTCTAAGCTAACTCTGCACCGACTTTGACAGAACAATATGTAAATATCTCATTGTAAACGTCATATTTTCATAGCGATATGCCTTCAAAGACAAAAACTTGATTACGGGTGCTTGTTGTTTATTCTGTGGTACATATAGTTGGTCAAGCAAATCTTATCAGTAGAAAAAGACGCGAAATTCAAATTTTCTATGGGACGCTATCCCTTCGCGCCTGCATTTTTTGAATTTGCCGCCTTTTTCTACTGACAAGATTGACTTGACCAGCTATTATAATCGAAACCGAACATACTTGGGATGCTCGGCGTTCCTGGCGGTGACCTCGTCGATGACCTCTTTGACGCGTACCGGGTCCAACGTCGGCAGGGGAGGCTGGTGGATGCGGGCTGAGGCTCCTTCTGGTGGTCGGAGAATGCGCTGCTGGTATGTCTACAAATGACACAGAGCAATTTAGATTGGACCGACCGATAACAAAAGACGATCGTGGGCACGGCCCTACGCTTTCATACGTAAAAATATTTTTGTGTGGTGTATATCAAAGTAACAATGCGTTTATAATTTGGGGATAAGATATCTATGAAGTATACAAATGAACTGTATTAGTTATTCAGAGACGAGTCGAATTAACAATAACTACAAACCTGCGGGTTAGGATTCTCGTTGAGTTGCAATTGCATCGCGAGGTCTTGTATGTGTTGCAGCTCCAGGTTTGGATTAAGCGATTCTAACCTCAGATGTTCTGGTAGGTTCCTGAAACAAATACAATTTTAAATTAAAAGCAATAAAACTGTGGACACTACAGATTTGTCCCTATATATGACTGTGAGGCGTGGTTGAGCGACACAAACAGGAGCTGCGGGTCATGGAAATCAACATGCCGCGCTGGACGTGCGGAATATCGCCATATACAATAGAATACAATACAATGTTTTTTATCCCATAAGGAACAAGCAACTCTCCCATCCGCGGCAGCCTTCATGTTCGTGCCATAGCAGATAAAGCGAGTCGCTTTCGCTGGTACCGCCACGTCTTGGAAAACCATCAAGCCAGCGGCTGCCCAGGAACCCAGCTTTTTGGAATGTGAGGGATGGGCCATCCCATCATCATCATATCTGCCCTTTATCGCCCACTGCTGAGCATAGGCCTCTCTTCTAGTACTCGACTTATCCCGGTCCTGAGCTAATCTCATCCAAAAGTGACCTGCAATCTTCTGAACGTCGTCCACCTAACGAGCCAACGGACACCAGGCGCTTCGCCTATCCCATAAATTCCATGAAGTCCATACTCACTGCACGAGCTCGTCCCATATGTCAGTAGGGCGCCACGGCGGGCCGCGCTCGGCGACCAGTCCGTTGAAGAACATGGAGTCGAGCAGCCGCACGGCGAACGGGCACTGCGCCAGGCCGCGGCTGCCCAGGAACCCGGCTTTGTGGAATGTGAGCACCGGGGATGGGTGAATGCGGATGATTGTGAGGCAGTGCCTAGAAACGAGGGACATGGGATTAAAATATGTTTGAATTTGAATATGGTTACATTTCTATGTAGTCAGATTCGGAGATGGATCTTTAAAAGTAAGAATAAATCAAAAACAGTATTGAGTTTTAGCGAGATCATAGCAGTGCTAGGTCTTTTTGAAGGGATGGCAAGAGTTTTTTCCGTCCATGACAGGCTACTGAACAGCCCCCCAGCACCCCTGCAGCAACTTGGCCAACGTTCTCATGAACACGGCCCTGATCTTCTTATCCAGCATATGAGGCGGTGAAGCCGCAGGAGGTGGTGTGCGAAGGCTAAATCAGCAGACCGTAGCTCCGGTTGTAAGACCAATGGTGTCTTCTTGGAGGGATGATAAATCTTCTACTGAATACAACTGACCTGTAACCTTGCAGCAACTTCGCTAACGTCCTCATAAATACGGCCCTGATCTCCTTATCCAGCATATGAGGCGGTGAAGCCGCAGGAGGTGGTGGTGCGAAGGCTGAATCGGCAGACCGTAGCTCCGGTTGTAAGACCAATGCTAGGTCTTCTTGGAGGGATGATAGGAGCTTCCCGTCGGGCCGAGGGATATTCACGCCGGCGGGGATGTGGAGGGAACCGACGTCCAGATCCGCTACTATTACGTCTAGCTGGAAAGTAGAAGAAAATACGTTAATGTAATCGTGGTTTGTGATAAAAGCAGTGGCGATGGCGATAAGTTTAAAACAGCGTTTTTCACCGTTTTGCCTATTTTATATAAACTTAGGTATGATACTGATGTTCAATTAGTTTCAGCTCATCCACAGGTATTATCAACACTTCAACTGAACAACGAAATTTCTTAAGACAGATTTGTCCAGAAGATTGGGAAATGATGTGCAATTGTAAACCTGTATTTGAAAATCAGCGAAGCAGATATTAGCTAGTTACATATAACATAATCCACAAGGAAACGCTAAGTCAAGACTGATATTAAGATTACAGCCATACTAGCGGAAGTACTAGGTGAAGACTTATTGAATTGATCGAAGTTAAACCCTTACCAACTCCGACACCTCCTCCTTTAAGCTGGAGTGGACTCCAATAAGGAAGGGCGTGGGCGTCGCCAGCACCTCCACCAGGCCGGACGGCAGCAGCGGTATGTACACGTGCGCGTAGCGGAACGGAAACATGAGCGCGGCAAGGGCTCTACAGGCGGCCGCTAGGCGCGCTGCCGCGAGGGAGACTAGCAGGACTTTGTGCTCGGACATCACGGCGCACCAGAGGGTTACGGAGTTGTGGATGCCTGAAAAAATTTGAAATCAGTTATTTATGGAAAAAATTAACAATAGACTTTTCGTAAAATAAACAGGTCGACGATCGCTAGGGCGGGGTCCTACACTTTTCTACTCACCTAATAATCGTAGTAGCATGTGCACGGATGTATGTGTGACGGGCAGCGGCGGTGCGGCCGGAGGTTGCAACGCCTGGCGGTCGCCCGCGCCGATGCTGAATCGGACCTGCGGGCCACCCGCTGGAGGTACTAATACGCAGCCCAGCAGGTTGCCCACCAATGTCTCCAGCGGTACGCCCAGGTTCTCTACCCATACTGTGTAGATAATGCCTAAGCAGTTCTGGAAAATAAAATAAACCGTTCTTAGTAAAGTTAATAGCTTGATCTGCTTGATTTATAGACTTGCCAAGATTTACCTTTGTAATACCAACTATTTATTGCCGTTTAAAATTCTAGTACAAAAAGAAAATTGAGAGCGACTAAGTCGAATTGTATGCATTATGGAAGCGGCCGTAAAAATGGCAAAGCATTGTTAATTCGTCACGTCAATTTCCGTTACGCGGAAAACCGTAACGAATTCATTATTTATAATTTATAAACTGCATTGAATGGAACGGCGAACTAAAGTTAAAGTGCCGGATATCTTATTAAAAGACCGGCTTTACCCGAAAGGTGTCCAGGTAGTCCTGCCGCGACACTATGACGAGGCACTTGGGCGCGTACATGATGCTGTGGGTGTGGTGTGTGATGTTGGCCACAAGCCGCGGCTCCAACGACTCGTCCCTTGAGTGTACACGATACTATTGATACATTGAGCTACATTAAGTGATCTTTTTACCCGAAAGGTGTCCAGGTAGTCCTGCCGCGACACTATGACGAGGCACTTGGGCGCGTACATGATGCTGTGGTGCGTGATGTTGGCCACCGGCCGCGGCTCCAAAGACTCCTCGTCCTGCAACAACAAGTATATTAGTTTAGCAATGCTCGGCTAGATGGCGTAGAATACAAGGTAGCAATTGAGTCAAAAACGTTCCGGAAAACGAGCGTTTTTAATCCAATTTGTAAGTCGCACTTTAGGAATTTCTTTGAAATTGTTTTAAGCAGGAAGCTCTAATGCAAATCCAAGTTATGCAAGACATTCACATTCACTAGGCACATGGCAAAAGGCATGCGGCAGTAAAGGAAAGAGACACGCATTTGTATGTAAATTATATGTTTACTAATTTGGATAGTTACTATTAAAATTGGGATTAATCCGTGAAGTATCTTCCTTTTATCCCGTATTTTTTCAATTCAGAAATTTCATGAACTCTAGGGCCATATACAATTTAGGCAATAGCATGTTATTGCTGCGGAGTTTATCCAACATGCGTTACTTTACATTCGCTTTAAACTACTTTAAGAATGAATTTGTGGTTGGCTTTATACCAATATTTATTAATAAAAATAATATATTTATTTAATAATAAATTTCACTACAGTTAGAGCTACATATTCAAAAATTTTGCGGTTTTAATTAAATAAAATCACTACGTGACACTGCTGGTTCTAAACTATCATTATATAAGTATTCTGAGTGATGCCATTCCTACAAATTGCTAACATAAAAGTCACTAGGTAAAATACAAATAAATCGTCACTACTTATAATTTTACAGGGATTTACTAACGCCTAGAAATAATGACATCATCGTTTTACTAAAAAATAATAATCTTTACGTTTTAGTGTTCATTACGTTTGCGCCGTCATATTTAAAACCAAAAGGATTACAAGTACAAAATACGGCAATAATTACGGTTTGAAATCGAATACTCTGATATAAATTTCAGACCACGGGTTTACGATCAATATCGCCGCTATACTTACTCAACCTCGTATCTGCAACACTCATTTGATGACAAAAACACCCGTATTCCGAATAAAAGAAAAGCGACATTTCCATCAAATGATTGTTGCCATTTGCAGATATGAGGTTGAGTAAGTATAGCGACGATATATTGTATTGTAATATCCTTGGCGCAACCCTTTTTACGTCAAATACGTGTTTCTCTTGAATACCCATTTGCGGCAGCATATGTATATGTAATCGTCTGTATAAGCAGTTGCTACACATCCATCAGTATAATCTAGTACAGACCATGCATTAATTATAAAACAAAGAGGGAACTTGCGTAGGACCGGAATGTGTGAGGAAAAAACAGTTACCAGTTAACGTTTGCATTGTAGTGTTATATAGAGTATGACTACCTTCCTTAAACACGTGATCGTAATTGTTCGAGTGTCAAAATGGCATACCTAATGTCCTGATTATTGTAACAGGTACCCTGTATATTAGGTACTCATATCACCCAATTCCCAAGTCAAAATGTACGCAATGTTAACGTGCATTACTTATGTACAGTCAGTACTGGCAGTTAAATAACGTACACACTCTGCTGCGGACTACCTTTAAGCTAGTGTGTGTCCTCCTCACTTTTATTTGTACAGACTTAGCTCTAGCATCTGCTCGTGTAATAAAACTCCTAGCTGAGCAGAAACCGCGTTCACTGCCATTCATCTCCGAGGGAGCGTCGCCGGCGAAGTTTCCGTTGTAATTAAGCCGCTCTTATTACCGTTTTCGCTGGGATAATTTGCCGGGAAAGTGCGTCTATGACTTGAAATCCCAGTATATACAAATAACATTATTCCTTCGCTGGATCTCGAAAATATTATGTACTTGAATTTTCAGCAAGACAAGCCAGCAAAGGAAAAAGTCTGAAAACTGTACATTTGTACCGCCTATATTATATGTCGATGAAGGGAACAACGGCAAAATTAAGTGCAAACACCAACACATTTACCTCTTTAAGTGTTATACTTTATAAGTGATCTTTTCAGGTACTGGTTTTTTAGATATATGACATGGTTACATGGAAAGGCGCGCTGTACGAATCGTCGACGATCCCAAACTCACAAGCGGTAAGGAGAGACTTCGCCTCCTTGTGTGTGTTCTACCGCTTGTACAATGGGCTGTGCTCTGAAGAATTGTTTGACATGATGCCCACGGCCACTTTCTATCACCGCACCGCTCGCCATCGGCAGGGTGTTCATCCTCACACCCTAGCACCTAAATGGTCGCGTACTGTGCGGTTTAAGAGGAATTTCCTCCCGCGTACGCTTCGGCTGTGGAATGAGCTCCCTGCCGAGGTTTTCCCGAGGGGCTACAGTATGGGGTTCTTCAAAAAAGGAGTGTACAGGTTTTTATTCTTTGTTCTTTATTCTTTATTGTATTGCAGGCATGTTCATAATACATTAGGTGTTACAGTTTGAGGATGGTAGGTACATGACACCCTGTCAGGGCACTCAATTTTCTTAAGTCTAGGTAATTACATGCATCTCATACAAATAGCAATAAAATTTATATTTATAATTTTATATTTTATCGAAGTTCGTTTAGGAAATTAGTAAAATAATGATGCTAAATATTTAATGTTAAATGTTTAAAGGGTCGGCAACGCGCGTGTAATACCTCCGGTGTTGCAGGCGTCCATAGGCTACGGTAACTGCTTACCATCAGGCGGGCCGTATGCTTGATTGCCACCGACGTGGTATAAAAAAAACCTAGGTGTACGACACGCACTTGGCCGATGTTTTTTTAACCGACTTCAAAAAAGGAGGTTATCAATTCGACCGTATTTTTTTGTATGTAACGTCATAACTCCGTCATTGGTGAACCGATTTGGAAAATTGTTTTTTTTGTTTGAATGTGTATACTCTTAAGTTGGTCCCGTTTTTTTAAACAAAAGACTTGAGCAATAGCAACTAGGTTGCCGCACGTCAATTATTTAGTCACAAAAGTAATAAGCGCAAATAACGTTCATAAGAATAAAACCTTCTTCTTCTAAATGCTTTTGCTTTTACCAAAGATAGATATAACTCCGTAATAGATGGATACAGTCTAAGGAAAAAACGTGCCTCGAAAATCAAGAAAATTTGATTCTCGTTCAGAGGGCGCTACTAGTTTTGGCCTACAGTCGTATAGATGGCGTTGACGGTTTCGTTTGTTATTTAACAATTTTAACGCATATCAGTGAAAGAACATGGGTCAAAATCATAAAAATAATTAATGCAAATAAAAAAAATCATTTATCTATATTTAAATACATTCTATCGTATTTTTATAAATCTTCATTTTTAGTTTTAAAGTGTGTCGACAGATGGCAGTGAATTTACTGGGGTTACAAAATTTACTATGACAGTAACGCTCTAGTATCAGTTACTCTATGCTTTTACCTTATTCACATTACAATTTGTCTCTGCTTTGAGCTTGAAATCTAGTGTAAGTAGACCTCGAGCTCCAAAACAACTTCCAAGAGGGGCTGCCACTTCGCTGCCCCAATATTACAGGGTTCTATGTCTAACCAAACACCAGGGTTTCTGTATTTTTGAATCCTGAAGTATTTATTTTTATTTCATCGTTAAATATGTCTAATGTAGTATTGCCTTAAATGGCGATTTGATATAATTGATCAGTTTCCTTATATTATAAATGTCTGTAAATATTTAAATAAGACAAATATTTTTTATCTACATCAATATTATTCTATTGAGGGAGGTTATGACCTCCCTATAATATATTCAGAAACGATAAGCTAATGGCCTATATTAACAAACCTGTATCTGTGGGTGCATCGTAATTTTAACTTTACGTTATCGATAACCGATACCTTTATTACATTCAAATTTAGAACACCTCTGCGAAACAAAGAAATTTGATTTGGCCTCTATTCTAATATCAGTAGATGACGTTTTGTTCGAAATGAAGTGTCAGTTTCAAACAATTTGGTAAAATTTCGCATGTTACTTGATGTCGAACGATATGGTAGTCGGCCCCCGACTCTAGTTTGACTCTGAATTAAAAAAAAAAACAAACGGATGCGTGATATGCAAAGAAGTTTGCAATTTTGCATTACCGTTCTTAATTAGTTTGTAAGTATTAAATTACTTTGTTTTGTTGAAGCTCATGAACTCATTATATTGATGTAGATAAAGCAGTGTATGTAAACTGTACATAATTAGGCGTTAAATACTTGTGTGATCCTATTATTTAACTCATTTCATTCGTTTCATAAACCCACACTCGTATTTTAATGCCATTCATTATGTAGCAGTCACATAGACTACTATATTGAGACAGAGATTATTACGGGTTGTCTTCAAATATTGCTAAAACAACAACTACACGTATATTTAGGTGAAACCTGCACATAAATAGTTCGCAGCGCCGTGCCTTTTAACATCGTGTTTTACGTATATTGTATTACAAACATATTTATGCCAGAAAGCAATCTGGTATCCAGTTGCCTCACACCTAATAATAATACGCGCATATATTGCAAGTATAAAGGGGCCCACTGACTATCAGTCCGCCGGTCGATATCGGCCGGTCAGTTGTTCGGAGCTGTCAAATTTTTGTTCTAACTGACAGGCCGATATCGTCCGGCGGACTGATAGTCAGTGGGCTCCTTTAGTAACTACAGAAGTGTTCGAGTGATTTGAATATCCGTAATTAAGGATATTTTTTTTTACCACTGCTTAAACATTGGTCTTGTCTAATCCTTTAACGGTCCAGATTATAAGAAATCCTCAATTCAAGCCTCATTGCCACCTTAAGTACTAAAAATTTTGCTTAAGGAAAAAAATACAAAAAGATGAGGTGGTCATGCTTTCCTTATAATATCGTATTGTGTCTATAAAGGGTTAAAACCAGCCTCGCCCTAGCCAGCAAATAGTTAAAATAGTTTAGCAAAAATTAAAAGGTATCAGAGAATAATAACTGATTAATTTTTCTTTGAACGTAGGCTCTGTCAATAAAAGTAATCTAATGATATGCATGCATGTTAGATTTCACGTATCTAAATGTGTTGGAAACATTTATAAAACCTAGACTGAACAAAAATAAATGTTCTAAAGTGAAGGCCTGTACTAACAATCGCTCTACAAGTATGACTAGCGAGAAGAAGTTATGTCATTACAAAGATTGCTACGCTAAAGCGCCAGGATCTCAAAAGTCCCTTTGAAAAGTTCGCTTTTGTGTACATTTTCGTCGAAAAAGTTTCTAGAGGCGCTTTTGAAAATGACTAGCGAGATTTATCATGAACACTAAGAACAGGGAAGCTAGGAGTTTGTAAAATGCCTTGTAATTATGTTTGAATAAACTGATTTTTGGAGATATCTGGTAGAACTTTTTTAGTACGAGTACCTCTACGCTTCGGAGATATACCCACTACGTACGTAAATCACGTTAAATCTTATCTTATGGATTGTGGTACGTTTTTATATATAAAGAACGTTCAAAACGTAAACAAAACGTTCGATTCAATTTACAGTAAATACGACTGTACATAGCAGCCCACCGGAGATGTGATCAACTGATCAAAGCACCAGAGCATTCCCTTGCGCGTTAACGCAGATACGACCACGTAAACAAACTGCCAGCAACTAAAATCTCAAACACTTTGCAAATAAGTAAAATACAGTGACTTCGTACTAATATCTACATATACTTGTACATATAAATAAATTGAGTCGGTTTTTTTTTTACAAAGATTTGCGAGACAGTCTATTCCGCGCCAGACCGAATACAAGGCGTAATTTTACTTTAGCTAAGGGCAAATGATACCACAGCGATAATCACGGTTAAATAACGAACATTTTGGAAATACCTATAGCTATAGTAGACCGTCCAATAATGGCTTCTTATTTGCGCACAAATTTGTTCTATTGTGTGACAACATATTTGTATTATTTGCGAATATTTTCCCCAACATCAGAGTCGGTAACGTACATCACGAAACGCCATAAGGTACAAGGGAGAAAATCGAGCCAAGGTTATTTACTAGAGTATTAGCTCATTCGTGATTACCGGTCGGTATTCGTAATTGTGTTTACCAAGGTTGTCGAAGAATTATTACGGGTAACGTATGTGTTAGCGTCGAGATGTTGAGAGGATGAAAAAGATTGTTTATAGATTGATTTGTAAGATTGGTTCACGTTGTAAAATTCTACAGTGCTCCGTTTATATTTACTTATAGCTTAAATCCTTGCTTGTTTAGGAGAACATCTTATTGCCTATGTACTTATATTTTCGAAATTGCTAGTATACATTGAACAATAAAATACTGGATAAAGGTCTTCCTAGGTAACCTGTTTGCGCGTCAAAATTTAACAATTTTGACTAAATTATTCAACTATATTCTATAAAAAAACATTTTATGATACATACGAGTATTTAACTAACATTGGCTGTTTAGTTTTTTTTTTTCAGTCACACTCGAATATGTGAAGAAAACGCAATGAAGCATACGTATTTCATTTTCCTTACGAACGTTTATGATTATGACGTTGTTATGGAAACATGCACCGTTTGGCCCATTCGCTCCGCGATACGAAACACCTGAAACCTTATCGACAGGCTGCATTAAAACAAACTTGGCCTAATAAAGGCGAGCACATTTCTGTAAAATAATATTTAAAAAATTGAGCATGAAATTTAATGTAACTGAACCATGATTTACACTTTGTCATATAGAGTTGGTAAGTCATTTGATTCTTTGTAATACAAGCTAGAGGTTCAGGGGCTTTTTGACACGTGAAATCGACGATTACACGGAGATGATGTCACCAGCGATGTAACAAAATTATATTTATTTGAAATAGGTACCATAAATAAATCTTCGAGATGACGCGGACCTACGGGGAAATCGTTATTCGAGTGATCGAGATATCACATAAGCGACAATATCGCGAGACGAGCTTTTATTACAGTTACGTCTGATATCCGCCCTCGCCTCGTCCAAGTCTCTTTGTCCGAGCAAAGCAGATAGTCATGTCACGCGACGATCGAAGTTGTCTCTATTTTTAGTAGCAAGTTCTTTAGTAGAGGTTTTAGCTAGTGTCAAAAAAATCTGCAGCCTAAACATCAACTACATTAGACAGATCTACATAGACATTTCACACACAAGGAAGATAGCGCTTAATGCCTGCCCACCCCTGATGGAAAACCACACAGTGCCAGAACAACATTAACGGCTTCTACTCAAAGGGATGTAACCGTCAAACAGTTCCTGCCATCGAAGACTCAGTTAAGTGATCATTATTGAACCGTATTACAATGGGCTAAGGCTTAGAAATGGTTAGTCGAATGTACGAAGTATGCCCTACTGAAGGAACAACGCCCGTGGCGCCCAATAAATCTATTTTAACAAGCGATATCCAAACAGAGCGTTACTCACACGTGCCCATAAAGCTGAAAGCGATCAAACCGCTCTGGCTATAATCGAACAGCGAATAAAAAGACTATTCCAGTAACTGGAGTTGCAACAAATTTCTATTTTTCCCCAAATCCTAAGTGAAGATGCCTTTTGGCTTTTATTGTTGCGTGACGAAAATACAAAAATCAAAAATAGAAAAAAAAAACTTTGGTGTTAGTAAAACAATTGTAGTACTTTTAGGGTTCCGTACTTCAAAAGGAAAAAACGGAAACCTTATTATACCCCACTTTGTTGTCCGTCCATCCGTCTGTCTGTCAAGACACTTTATCTCGGCAACGTGTGGAGGTATCGAGTTAAAATTAAAACCATATACTCAGGTCTACAGTCCCATGAAGCAGTGAAAAAATCTAACTGTTCTTCTAAGTAAAGTAAACAAAAGATACGGCCGTTTATGCTACAAAAAAATCCGACACTCTCAAGAGTCACAAGGGAATCAAAATTTTAAGGGTACTTCCCGTTGACCTAGAACCATGAAATTTGGCAAGTAATATCGTCTTACACTATAAATACAGGGAAAAATCAGAAAACTGTAAATTTGTAATAAAAAAAATCTTGTTCTAGACAAGCTTTCAATGCTTTGCAATACAATATTACTCGTGAAGTGCAAATATGATCTGCACTGAATCTGCAGAATATTCGTTTTGTTTTGTCCGTCAACACTATAGTATCGACATGTAATTAGGCTAATTACCATCAAAAACACCTCCAAAATATCTACCAATGAAATTAATTCAGAAATTAGAAGTAAATCATTCTATATTTCGACCCAAATAGTTAATTACAATAACAGACATTCCGGATTGATTTTTATTGTGAAGATAATAGAGTCCGTTTGGCTCAGGGCTCAGCAGTAGTAATAAGCATCGCGTGACAAGATCAGTAGGACGAACAATAAAAAGCCTAAAGCACTGACACATTTAAGTATTAATAGATGGGTCTGAGGACGAGTGCGCTATGTTGTTTCTTGATATGTGGAGTACAATCATCCACACGATAAATTGACAATTCATAAATCTTATAGCAAAAACATAAGATCCACCGGTGCAGGTCAATTCAATTATACTTAGTAATAATATAATATATTATATTATATATATAAAATATAAATTCGTTTCATAAAAAAAGATAATTCAAATAACTGTTGTTCTATGTAGCTTTTAAAATATACATTTAATAATTGGATTACAAAAATTGAGATTTTAATTGAGAATTAAAATATTGAAGTATTATAAATTACTCGCGGCTTTTTCAACGGGGATCATTTTTAAAGGTATAAATTGTACGGTACGGAGGAGCATGTTAGACTTGACAGATACGCCATCTTTTTTTAAATAAATCAATTCGTCATTTGCTAATAACTATTGCATTACAAGGATAACCACTTTTAGTACGCATTTAATTATTACAATGGTTATAACGCATTGAAAAACGCTCAATTGTGGTCAACCGTAGCCTACATTAACTAGTAACTACTTATAAAACTATACATAAAAACAGAATAAAACATAGTTTACTTTTTTTTTAATTATTTGTAGAAATACAAATGTAGTAAACCAATTATGATAATGTTTCTTTCTAGCTTTCTAAACGTCATTTGCATGAATTGTTACTTGAGTGCCTGTAAAACAGAGCACTTTCTTATAAAACAAAACACAGCACTAAGGAAATGAAACACCCTACTACATTTTATCGTAAATCGTAAGCCGCATCCGCCATAAGAATAAAACTCTATTTAAGTACCGCCCAGTCTTCCGCATTTCCTTAAGTGCTACTGACGATCAGACGAAAAGTTGTAACCACTTTTCGTCTGTTACTGGCTTTTCGCTTTGGTCACGTATCTTAAACTCGAAGTTATTGAAAGGTCAAAGAAAGAAGACATGTTACGGAAATACATTAAGAGAAAATTAGATTAAAATAAAAATGTATTATTCGCTATGTACAAGTGCATGATAGGGAAATTTAAAGCGATGACGATATTGACGATGAACGGCGAGGCAACTAGTGTGGTCCATGCGTGTTCCGTGACCTTTAATGTCTACAGCTTGACGCTTGACCACTATGAGATAACTTGTAGGTAGGTATAGCCGTCATTTTGATTCGCGCTTAATTTGGCTTCCCATCACTAACATGCTAGACTCAAACTACGAAATTTCGAACAAATAACAAATGATTTAATATAACTTAGCAACCGCTGGCTGACCAATATGACTCCTATTACGAATAGCGGTAATAAATCGAGTTATACTGGACGATCTCATCATCGATTACGAATGTTCTGTCAATACATACCCACTAGTAATTAAAACGGGTCACATAGTAACAATACCCGTACAAACTGACTCGTCTAAATTGCCATTGAGTGTAGATAGCACACCCATCAAGCCGGCCCCTGAGCTTCAATTAACAGAGACGCAAAAACGCGTACAATAAGCAATACTTCTTAACCGACCGTCGGTGGACCCTATGGCTTGGCAATAAAGTTTACCAACGTTTAGTGTGAACGATTGTAAATTGGACGTTGCAAAAAAAAATCCTCATAACGTTATAAGGTACCGCTTCAATGATTTGTGGTTATATTTATTTTGTAATGAATGTAATGTGATTGCAAACATTGACGTTTGTTTTTACGTTTGTTTGTGAGGGTAAACAAACCACGTGGTAGAAATGACAACTTTGATTTTGATTAACTAATCGGTGGTTCGATTTACATATTCCACTAATCTTCAAAAAAAACTTGAGTGGGTTATAAAATACGTAACACATTTTTTGTATGTTTTTTTTTTTCAATTTTAGTTCATTACTAATTAGGTATAGCTATTCTATAGCAATATTGATTAAAAGGAAAAATCAATTTCGAATTATTCTTTTTTTTGTGACTATCAAATCTAACCTTCATAATTATGACTCAACATAGCTAGTTTTTATAGTCACGTCAAGCGTGATAAAACATGGGTACAAATTAATTTATTGAAGTACTTAGGGAAAATGTGCAGTTCATATTGTTTTTGTTGAAACCTTTGGCCTAAATTCAGCAGTTCAAACAAACCCCGTAAATATAACACTTCAAACAGCCCATAAACAACACGTACATTCCATATCGTCCGTCAAAACTCGACGCCAATCCATTTAGATGCGCTCCATAACATATTATGGTTAAAACATCATCGTTGGGCATATCGAAGGATAACTTAACATACGTCCTATCACGCAGCGTTTTCGTATAGTAAAATAGACCTTAGTTGTGAAGTAATAAGGTGCGTATTAAGTTGACATGAAAATGTAGAGTATGAGCATGTTGGAGATATATGATTACTGAAACAATTGGTCTTAGAAGCGAGGCCGTCGAACCTTACAAGCGATGCTGCTAGTTGTCAATAGACTGATATTAATAATGTTTAATTATTAACTTTTACGACTATATATTTCCTTACTCCTTTGTAGTAAAGTACGGACACTTTACGAACCGTACAAATACAAAACTTTGCTCACTTATTTTGCCTTTCAAATGTTTTATCATCCCTTTCTCTTAAATACATGCCTTTGTCTTGTACGACAGATAGTAATGAAATGCATGGAGCGATAGAAGCCTTTTCATTTCTATGGATATTCTAAATCGATGATCATATGTGTTCAAAAAACGATACAGCAGTAGATGCAATACTTTTTAGCCGGCATTTATAAACTAATACATAAAAAAAATTGGTAAGTATATTTTCATCGCATATGTTAGTATATAGTACTCGTATCCAAATTCTGCTTCCGCTATAAAGGGGACATTCACTACTGTCTATGTTACGATTACAAAAAAATATTTATTGGAAGTCGTTCACTGTTTTTAATAGAAATTACACTAAGTTTTAATAAGTGTTTTAAGAAATCCAATTCAAATAAAGGTTCATATTACTTTGTACATTATAACCCTGCCGAGGGATTCAGGTTTATATATTGTAAATAATAGACTTATATAGGGTGGGCCAATTGCATTTTAACGAAAGACGTCAATACGAAAAGAGAATTTATCACTGGCCCACCCTATATTATGATAATTACAAAACATTAAATCATTTTACGGTTTAAACTCACTTGTTTTAGTCACTCGCGCGACATGTTTCGGAGAGCCTAGGTCTCCTTTCTCAAGCACTAATAGTACGCAACACACGGTCGTCGTGAACGCTGCTCGCACTATTAGTGCTTGAGAAAGGAGACCTAGGCTCTCCGAAACATGTCGCGCGAGTGACTAAAACAAGTGAGTCTAAACCGTAAAATGATTTAATGTTAGCATGTCTCACAACAGTTTAAATTCGATTACAAAACATACTCGTATCTCGTATATAATACGTTTTAAATCGTGAGGTAGCTATCGAATTATCTATAATACTAGCAATCTGAATACTTAATAGGTGCTTAAAATGTATATATCCTATAACCTTGTGATTTCATTGATTGAGAAAGTGTAATCCGGATCGATAAGACTGCATCGGATCGATAATTCGCAAATGAGAATATTATGCTTGCAATGTAGGTACTATGTATTGTCTGTTGTAGTTTTATCATAAATTCATAATTATTACTAAAATAATTTAAACTGCCTTTTTTATGTATTTTTTTATTATTTTTATGAGGCCCATGAACTTTTCTGTAGGACAAAATTTTTGGCTCTAACCCAAGGAAATGCAGACTAGTTCTAGATCTATAACAAGCCATTGTATTAATGTAGGCCTCATTATTAATGAAATACGAAGAAAGTTTACTTTATTGAAAAAGTATTTTGGCACTAGTTACACTAATCCAAATTTTCTGTCTGTTGGGTTACAGTACAGTTATGTAGAGTATACGCGTGTTTCGTGTTTCAGCTGCCTAATTTCTTCAGTCACATCACTCGTCAAGTATTTCTACATTTTATTGATAACGTAAAATAAAAATACCCAATCATTGGCCCTTTAAAGTACAGTAACACTACTGCCCTTAATTAAGATAGAAATGCCATTATTGGTCTATTGGAATGGGAACCAAACCAACCTTAGTATTGCTTTATTATATTTCCGATTGTTTACATGACCCCTACTTTGAAATTACGCATCTTTTGACAAATTAGTTATAGTTTGTCAAAGGACTGTCTCATTTCAAACATATACAGAGAGAATCATACTATCTTTGTCTTACACTAGTACTAGCACCCAAAAGAATAGGATGAGTATAGTCTTTTTGTTCTTATTTACTGACAAGATTTGCTTGACCAACTATACGTTGTGAACTCGTGCAACACAGCAACAGCACGTTTTACTTTCGCTTTACATTGTGGTGTTCTGGTAAATCATTTAGTCGCCCTGTTTAACAACATCCGGAGACAGGGCGCTACGTAAGACAGCCTGTTCACTGTTTAGAATAACGCATGTTTTGCGTGGACAGGCTTGTATTTACAACACGGAGGTACAGAATAAGTAATAGACGGAGGTTCACGTTTTGGTTTAGGTGTGTTGAATACACTAAATATTATCCAATAGGTGGAAGGGAATGATACTCATTACCATAAGCGAACTTGAATAAGATTGGTAAGCGTAAGTTAATATTATATTGGAACATAACAAATCAGTTTGCCTTACTTGGTTTAGGTTCAATTTTTCGCCATTTTCTCCTAGTATTGGTTTTTATCCTTTTAAGTTGCGTGCTACATTTAGCATAGCGCCTTATATTAATTGAATATTTTTCCATCATTTACTTAAATGTTTCGTTTGACAATTTTGCCTAGGTATTAGAATTTACAGGAAACAGCGTTTTTACCTAACGTGCATAGGCTGAGCTTATATAAATCTCAGCAGTTCGGTAGTGGGTTTATCGGCGCGTGGACTCCGCGGGCGACAGGAAATGCATAAATACGTTTTGGATGGCTTCACATATATATATAGCAAACATAAAATAAACCAATAATGAAACCGCAATATCATATATCATGCATACGCCAATATATTAGTCTTGTCATTTACCGGTTACGCGGTAACCCTAAGTTACGCGGTTAATGGCGGTTATCAGTGTGATATTTAAGTGAGACAGTGCTATAATCGTATATAGCGGATATAGCGATGTCCTACTCGCACATCACCGAAGCGGAGTACGGACCGCATCAAATGTAAAGACTGCACTGCGCGTGAATGCCGCTGACAGCAGGAAATTACCGCGGAGATTTGTATAAAGCTAGCGAGCGTCTGGTAGACTTCACAAATAATAAATATAAGGCATGAAGTAGGTAACTGAGTATACATAAAGTAAGCAGCGTAAGCAGGGTTTAGCGGTGCGACGATTCATCACCATAGAAAAACACATAAAAGCTGGGCGCGTCTAATTTGCAAATAATTATAAAACGTTGGCAATAAAAACAGATAAATAAACGGATTCTTTAAATCGCTTAGTATTCACGACGTTTTGTATTCCTTTGTGAGCTCGTCCGTAATATAATTTGAGGTGCCCTATTAATTCCCCGAGTAAAATTACGCCGATTTTCGTTACGCGGTCAACGATTCGCAGACGGGTCCTTTCCCTCTATAGGTACCTACGCACGTTGATTAAACCATAAAAATTACTATAATAAACATTTAATAAATGCTTTTACCTTAAGAGATAGCTAGACAGTTGAAATTTTCACAGATGGTGTATTTCTGTTGCCGCTATAACAACAAAAATACACCACAAAATGAAAAAACAAAATGAAATGAAATTAATATTTAAGTGGGGCTCCCATACAACGTGATTTTTTTGCCGTGTTTTGCGTAATGGTACAAAACCCTTCGTGCGCGAGTCCCTACTCGCACTTGGCCGGATTTTTTTAGATAAAGCTGTATATCCCACGTCACATCGCAATGACTTGTGTATGACTAATTTTCAAACGCGATAATTTTAATTTGTTACACAGTTATCACCCGCGTCACGCGCGTCTCATGAATGCTCTATTCTATAACTTTCTACTTGCTTTCGACATGTGCTTCCTTTTAGGACGTGCCTCTGAGCGTTCGCTCCGCTTTTGTACTAATCAATATCTATTCTAAATATGGTGATTTCAACTGCGTTTTGTTTACTTTTCGTCATTAAGTATAATAGTATTGATAGGCAGGGATAATCTTTTATAATATAGGTATTCAAGTAAATCGCAAAAGCCCTGTTACCATTTATATATTTGTAAATATAATTATATTTGTAGATGTTGCCACGTACTATGTTCATAATCACCCGCCTCACCCGGTCACCCAAAAAAAACCTTTCTATATCACCAAAAACTTGGCAGTTTGTTTTTGTGTACTGTGGTACCTACATAATATGCAAACTCCTTTAGTTATATCCTGAATATCATTTAAGAGGCCGGTGTCGATTTTAGTCGCAAAAATGTAAAATTGATAGATTTAGTCTGTGAAATTGTACACCTTTTGTTACCTAATTGAAATAACAAGTACTGGTTTCTATTAGCACGTCTTCTTATCTTGCCTTTTATCAGATAAATTTTTTGAAAGCAGACTCACTAAATTAGTAATGATTTTTTTTCTGATGGACGTTTAGGTAAACGCGCGTAAAGCACTGATTTTGTCGCTCTTATTTATAAATTTTGTAAAGTTTGGACTGTTAAAAACGGTAAATTTGTATTACACATATTCTGTACTTGACTTTTATCAGATTACATTTTTGTTATATGACTTAGAATTCGAGGAAATGAAAGTTAAACGAATTCAATTTTCTCCAGAAATTACTTTAAAACAAGTGACAATTTCTCTGAAAATCGACTTAATTTCAACGTAATTTTGATACTTAAACAATCTACAACATTTGCTGAAACTATTCTTATACATCAATTTGTATAATTTACCACCATAATTTTTTGATGAAATTTTAAAAACTGCCCCTTCTCTTCATATATTACCGGTGACGCACGCTCGCGACCTCATTATTAAAAGGCAAGATGAGAAGACGTGCTAATAGAAACCAATACTTGTTATTTAGGTATGACGTAACAAAACGTGTATAATTTCAACGACTAAATCTATCAATTTTACATTTTTGCTCCAAAATCGACACCAGCCTTTTAATGTTTACCACTACATACCTTTTCAATAAATATAAACAACGGAGAAAACACCCCTAAAAAACCTTGAATGGATTGAAAGATGTGAAGAAAATCGTTTTATAAAAAGTAATATATGTATATGTATAAAGTCACTCTTCTTTGATTCTGGGCTTAAGATGCAGCCGAAAACGAGTTCAGTTGATTGATAAGAAGATTAACTACCTCTATTGGGGTAAATCACGATCTTCTGGATTAGATTGGCTCAGGACCGGGATAAGTGGCGTACTCGAAGAGAGGCCTATGCTCAGCATTGGGCGATAAAAGGCTGATATGATGATGATGAAATCACGATCGTCTAATATTTAGCTATGCGCAATCACCCTTTGACATATCTTTGAAGAGCATTCGACTGTAACTAACTAACAAGCTTTACCTAATCGTACCTATCACTACAAGATAGCGAGCGATATTCGTATCTGACTAAACTACGACCAAGCCCACGTTCGATCAGACAAGGTTATTTGATAGACTAAATAGAGTAGGTAGATAAATAGGCTATCACGTATCAGCCAAAGCATACGATTAGGTACTAGGCCTTAGAAATGATACGACTTCATGTTAGAATAGAATGTTTAAGAAAATAAATACGACTGTCTGGAACTTCCTTTTAAAGTTTAGATTCCTTTTAAAAACTAAGTAAGATTTCGATGTAAACACGACTATTGTAATAAACATATGTATGCCTATATAGGCGCGCAATGCTGTGTGCTTAAGTTGCAATTTAATACTTTGAATAGATTGTTAAATGAAATTCAATGCCCTTACATGTTTTACTATCGGTACTAGTTGTAGCTAATACAAACAACTATTCTAGATACTCGGTATTGCTTACCAGTGCGATAATTTACGGTTGACAATTTAATTTAATTTTTGGACTTAAAAAAATATATTCGGAAATTATTTGGAAATCGGTCATAAATAGGTAACCAGAACCACAAAACTAAAAATAATTTTCATTCGATGTGAGATTCAAAACACAAACTTGAAACCTGTATGTATATGTACTATAAATCTGGCGATATACTATTTATACTCTATAGTCTATACTCGGTTGGCCGATTTAACTCTAAAAGTATAAAGTGTAAGTGCACGACGCACTCACGCTTCGTTTGTCTTTCCCCTTAAATTGAGTCACAATTAAAAACAAACTTGTTCTTTTGTGCCTCAATTATTTTCTGTTAAGACATGTGGGCAAAGCATAACCAGTAGTGAGTCATATGTAATATGGACCGGAGCGTATCTCCTGTTCGTTCACGAAGGGTGACGTCAGAGCTGTGTGACGTCATTTGTTCTCGTCATACCTATCAAAGGTCAGTGTTGTTTTTGCATGTTTAGCGACGTGATAAAAACATGTAAAAAAGGGAACAGTAGCTTTAATTTCATTTTTATGCATTATTTTTTATCAGTCAGCAGTTGAAGTTTATTTGGCAGTTTTTCGTGATACTCGCAGTCTCGCTTGAATCATCCTAAGGGACCTACAAATTATTATACCTAGCTGAGCCCTATAATTTATAAAGTTAAAATTTTACAAACCTAATGCGGCATTATTTTGAAAGAACTCTTTAGACTTAATACATTGTACTTTCTGAATGAATATGAAATTTGGAATTGTTTAAACCAGCTTCTGATATTTAAGTATCTACTTAAGTAGGTACTTATATCAAAGCGACTTGTTAAGCCACTTATTTCTACTGAATTGCATTGATTATCAAGTCACTTACATACATCGCAAAATTATTTTCAAACAGGTTATAAAACCAAAAAATGCCTACTGTTATAATTCATTTTGTTGACGACCGTCTTTATTGGCGTATTAATGACGACCTGACATCTTAATTAAGTTAATTATGTGTTAATGTTATGACTAGAATCGAACACGAGAAATTTAAACATCATGCTTGTTGTGATTATTTTAATAAATGTAAATGAAAGAAAACGTTGCGCTACGGCTAATAGGAAACCAAAGTTACCGAAGGCATTTCCATGCATCTGTAATGTACAGCTGTGCAACCGGAAAAACTACATACAAACATGTATTGAATAACAAATTGACAAGGTAGTACATTTGGCCTGAAAACATATAATTGAGACAACTCTCTTTCTCCTCACTTATTTCATAATAAGAAAACCAAGTGTTCGTCAGTGAGTCATAAATCTATTCCCCCACCGAAATCAATCAAGGCGCAAGCTCTAATGATGGGGCTCCTATTCAATAGTGTCGATAAATAATCTATTGTAGGGAGGTGTTTTGGCACTTGGATCTTGGGAGTTGATACAGTTTGATTAACGCTAGTAACTAACATGAAAGCGATCATTACGAATACAAACAAAATTTGATTTAGATCAATACTAAATTGAGTAAATCAACTTTTACTTGTCACTCGTTGACATGGTTATGGTCTCCAGCCGGGCTAGCACATCATTGGCGCGAAAGTATTTCGCCGCGACATTGACTACCCGTCCCGTCCCTCTTTAATTCATACAGTTAGTAAAAGACGGGTAGTCTATCTCGCGGCGAAATACTGTCGCGCCAATCATGTGCTCGGCCTACTCGGGTCGGGTTTTATGACATTTAAATTAACCAAATATTATTATGTATTTTTGTGGTAGATACAAGCCCTTTCCACAATTGACCATCTACCAAGAATGATAACATAACGTTGCATGTTGTTTCTTGTGGCAATTTTAATCACGAAGTGTCACTCACGTAAAGAAAACCTCGCTATTGTAAACCTAACCTAACATAACATTTTTGTAAATAGCCATCTTGTTTCCCACTGCTGATGGGGTGCTGGGCAAAGGCCTCCCCTTTCTTCCGCCACTCATCACGGCTTGTTGCATGCTCCTGCCAGTCGCTAACGATAACGATATAAAACTAAAAAACAAAACACAGCTGTGTTACTTAATTAATACGTTTGGACGTCATTTCTACAGACTCGCACTTGGTTTAATTAGAAATCTAGTATTACGTACACGCAATTCAGACGACAGCAAAAAATCTGCATATAAATATAGTTAAAAAAAACACGTTTGACAGTTAATCTAGTGACTGTACATGCATGGTCTAGTAAACAGCTAGACGGGCGTTGCTGTTGTTAGTACTTATATCTATGACCACAGACTATAGACCACAGGGAATGAGAGTGTGATGTGCGTATACGTGCTAAAGCTGCCATTTGATGGTATACGATTGGCGG
This sequence comes from Cydia strobilella, assembly GCF_947568885.1. NCBI lineage: Eukaryota > Metazoa > Arthropoda > Insecta > Lepidoptera > Tortricidae > Cydia > Cydia strobilella. The sequence continues at coordinate 11,562,510 of NC_086054.1, forward strand.
GTTAACATTTTCTAGGACGCTTAGTGAAGAGGAAATTATCCAACTGACGATAGATTTTGGTTTTTAAAAAGCGACTGTGAAGTTTTTCGGAAAAGTCATAGTGGCCGTTTTCAATGTTCCCATGGTGCAAACATAAAAACAGATGTCCATGAAATAAAACTATGTAAACGGGTATCGCGTATATAGAGTCACCCGTTGACCACGAACGCTGTAAAGGTTTCGAAACGTCGGGATGTATTAAAAAATTGTAAGTGTAAAAGATTTCCTTTCTCAAGATATGCAGCCAGATTTGTAGTAGTTTCTAGTTTTAAGATTTTTGCATGCTAGTAATCATAATCATAATAATCATAATACCTAATCATAGTACCTACTTATTCTTTGCAAATAAATACTTACTTACTTATTATAAATTCAATATACGCGATATAATCAGTTTACATTGTTTTATTTCATGAGTAACTATCGCAGTAACCGAAGACAACAGATGTCTAGTTTGGATTGGACTCAAACTTGGGGTCAATATCGCTTCCGCTCCCGCATCAACTATCGCGTCCGCTCACCTTCTGTCCTCAGTCCGCCCTGTTCAAATTACCGGTCACGTCGCCAGCGAGCGCACATAATGCGGCCCGCGGCGGCGATGCCCTTTTTTACGCTGAGAGGAAGGCGATAATCAAATCTAACAGGTGCAGGGTGCATTCGGAACTACAGGGCTGTGACGTAGTCTAGCAATTATAGGAGTAAATGGCTTTGATTGCGAGCTTTCTTAAGGTATTAAATGTAATACAAACAATAGCAACACAGAGCATTGTATTGCAGAAATGGCAGTTAAAATAAAACTTTTCCGTTTTGATAATATCTATATCTATAATATGGACTCCTCGTGTATTAAAGATGACCCTTATATAATGATGGACCATGCACCTGTCAGTGCAGGTGCATGAATAGGACTTTGGAGGATTTTACTTATTAAAATAAAGTAACATGTTACATCGATTATTCGTTTTCTTAAAGAATTAATATTATTCAAACCGAGACAAATTAAATTCGGAGACATTGCGAAAGCCTGTCTGTCTGTGTGTTACCTCTTCGCGATTAAACCGCTAAACCGATTTAGTTGAAATTTGGCATAGAGATAGTTCGAGTCCCGGAGAAGGACATACGATAGTTTTTATTCCGAAAATCATTCCTTAAGAGGGTCAAAAGCGGGGTGGAATTGAGATAATGAATGGAGTGCTTGATAATTTTTGTAAGCAATTAAGCATATGCTCAAATTTAATGGTTGCCATTACACTTTATCCAGGCGCTATTCTTACTCTAGATGCGGTTACTAAGTCCACGCAGACGAAGTCGCGGGCAAAAGCTAGTTTTGTAATAAGGCGAAAAAAGTACACTTGCCTCTAACCGGCTGTAGTAGTAGTCGAGTAGTAGTAGTAGTAGACGAGGACTTAGGGACTACTTTAAATCATTACGACACAACACACAACAGTGTATCCTGGGCTGACACCCTAGTAGTCTTAACAGGCCTTAGGTCATCCGTTCATCTCAGGCAAGTGGTCTGTATCTGTATCTGTGGTGGTGGTATCTATGCGATGTATGTATACGTAGTTTCAATTTTATGGCGGTGCGAATCGCATTCAGTGTGATAACCTGATAACCGCCTATATATGTATATTGAACAAGTAGGTGTCCATACCTCTTGATGAATACGTAATAAAAAATATAACAATAATTAAAATAAAAACTTAGATCAAAACAGGGGCAGGGGCACTATAAGGGGGTATAGGGGGGTAAAATTACATGGTTGGCTGCCCACCCCACCGCGGATTGCGGCTTGATCATTATCTAACTTCTTACAGTCAACACCACTTGTTATTCTATTTTTTGCTGTTTTACATGTTTAGGGTTCCGTACTCCGTACCCAAAGGGTAAAAAAGGGACCCTATTACTAAGACTCCGCTAGGCTTTTTAGCGATAAGACCGCCTGTTGTTACCTGGTTCTATTTTTTCTTTAAATATTTCTTTGTAGTTTTACATGTATGTAAAATGTATAATTTTGGTGCAATAAAGAATATTTACTTACTTACTCCGCTGTCAGTCTGTCACCAGGCTGTATCTCATGAACCGTGATAGCTAGACAGTTGAAATTTTCACAGATGATGTATTTCTGTTGCCGCTATAACAACAAATACTAAAATGTACGGAACCCTCGGTGCGCGACTCGCACTTGGCCGGTTTTTAATATATTCTACCAAAACAAACGTTAATAAGGGACTAACTTTTGTCTTCGCTTGGGAATGTGAACTGAACTCATATATACTGATAACTATAAAATACATTAGAATAAAATGGTTTATAGTATACTCATAGTATACAAAGAGAAGGAATGAAGATACAAAACTACAACTTCTACAAAAATAAGAGTAGCGATTGTCAAATATCTCATATACTTAAGTGTTTTTTCTTTCTTTCTAAAATACACTGTGTTGTGCAGAAGAAATACAGGTTTTTCTTTTCTGTGAGTGTGACATTAGGACTTAGCTTATAATTGTAGAATTTTACAGGTCCAATTATTCTTACATTTCTATTGCATAGCAACTGATGTTGCTGATTTTACACACACAATTACAAATTTTTTTTATTTTATTTTTTATTTTTTTATTTTATTGAAAACACATTTACATGACATTACAGTATAAAACTAATGCGCCATGAAAGTTAATTACATTTAAATTACAACTAGTACTATGGTATATTTACAACACTAAATTACTACAGTTGAGCACCTATCATCCATCCTCTCACAAAACCTCAGACATTCACTGCACACAGCCGTCCATCGCCACGCAAACATATCGCAGTCAGTAGCTGATGTCAGGAGCGCATTCAAAAGTGTGAGAGCACGAAGAAGTGGCGAGTTCTTACGCGACACAGTGCGAGCCGCCGGCACTGCCAACAAGTCGCGTCGGCGGGGCCTGAGAGCCATCCTGGGAACGTCAGGGACAAAAAGTCGTACCAGGCGGCACACCAGCTCTGGGCAGTCTGACTCGCCACGCAGGACCCGTAAAGCCGTAGTCAATAAAGAAAAGTTTCGCCTGACCTCTAACGAGTTGTAACCGAGGGTCCCTAACAAGAATTTGGTTGGGTACAGAAACGGGTAATACCCGTACATTTTCTTGTACAAGGATCTTAAAAAGGCTTTTTGAACTTTCTCGAGTAACAAGGCATACGTTGACTCGTGTGGGTGCCACACGACCGACGAGGCCTCCAACTTACTTCTAACCAAGGCGTTATAGACCAGTTTCACTGCGAATGGCTCTTTAAAGTCACGCATGTTGCGAATAAGAAAGCCCAGTCTTCGGTAGCAGTCCTTAGCAAGTGATGACAGGTGCTCGTGAAACAAAACAAATACGATACGGTAATTGATTTCTTATCTTCTACTTAGTGAAACTTTTTCTTGCATTTCAAATATGACATGTCTTATCTCTTCGCTGTTCGTACAATATCGTAAACAAAGTTTACGGAACAGTCATGCAGAACCCCACAAGATAAGGGATTCCGTGACTCTGAATCATGAATTAGGATTCCTGATCGGGCCGAGGGGAAAATGTTTACGACCCCTGCATTCCGTATATTACTTAAAGGCATACGGGCGTATGTCGTTAAGAACATCATAAAAGATACTTCCTTTTTTGTAAGGGGTGTGCTTAGTGTGTTTCAGTGCATGAATTTTAGATACACGAAGGGAAATTAGAATTTAATTCATGTGAAATTGTTGGCGCTCACCGGAGAGATATGGATATCAAAGATAGATATAACTTAATTCGTAATAGATACAGTCTAAGGAAAAAACGTGCCTCGAAAATCAAAAAAATTTGATTTTCGATCAGATGGCGCCACTACCTTTGTCCTACTCTCGTATAGATGGCGTTGACGTTATTTAACAATTTTAAAGCATATCAGTGAAAGAACTGCCTGGGTCAAAATAATATAAAAATAATTAATGCAAATATTGCTAATAAAAAAATCATTACTCCATATATAAATGATTTTTTTGATATTTTTATTTTTAGTTTTAATCGTGTGTCGATAGATGGCAGTGAATTTACTGTGACTACAAAATTTACTATGATAGTACCGCTCTATCCTATTATATCCTTTTTGTGGATGTGTCTTTTAATTTTTCAGAAGCACCACACTTTAGCAACACTTACACTTCAAAATTACCCCGCTTTCAAAGTTAGCCGAACGCATCTTACAGAGAAAATAAGGAATGGAAAACCGCAACTTAGGCTAAACCATAACTATAAGTCATAACGCTTTAGACTATAGGAACATCAATAATCGCCTATAAAACGTTATTACATACATCACTCACTAATGAAAACCGCCCGTTTCATGAACCGCATGACATGGCCAGCCGTTTAAATGTGTGGTCAGATGTGTCCGAAGCACGTATTCGAAAATGCTTTTTCATATGTTTCGTATTGATCATTAAACTGGCAGTACAGTTATCTGCAATATGAAAAGCTCAAAATATCTGACACGACAAATCGTGTCACATATTTACATGGTTTATAGTGCACCTTCTAACCTTCAAGAAACGAGCGTAATACTCTCATCTTATATAGAGGCCGGCAAGTCTGGTGTTGCTTACCATTAGGACATTCGTCAGCTCGTTTGCCTACTATATCATAAAAAATAAATTGCAGGCCTGTACTTTACACGGACTAAATACACAACGATTGCGATCCATATTATATCAGTATTGTTACTGTCAGTAACGACGGACGCAAATATGCTGTAAAGAAGAAGCCTTAGTAACTTTTGTGCATATCAGTGCCACAAGTTTGGAAACAAATCAAATTATTTTATTAAATATTTTGATTTGTGTTTTTTTAAGTAGTCACACAGTACATATATAAATTATAAACTAAGACGCCTAGGCTTACTAAGATGGCATATATATAGTCGAGAAATTGGGACGGGTACCGCCGTGGCGGGGTGGCCTAGGGGTTCATGGCGTTAGCCGCGATAGCTAAAGACCCCGGTTCGAATTCGGCCTTCACCACTGGAGGGCTTCGTCACTTTTTTCTTTAATATCTGACATCTATTCAATTCAATTTCTTTATTTTTCAATTTAGGCATTAACATAATGCAAAAACATATTATAGTTTATAATTTCTTAACTTAACTTTTAATATAACATGTTCTTGGTCCTTCCACATAACTTTGATAATAAAGTAAAAAAAAAAGTTTAACTAATGTTAACACTACATAACCGAGTAGCTGGTATCACTTACTTATCCAAATATCTTATCTCAGAATTTGTTACATAAATCAACGTAACGTTGTCCAGTATATCACGGTATTGTGGAACCGTCCTTGAGGACGAGTCCTTATCGCCGGAAGCCCGCGTAGGCGGCACAATGTTAGTCGGTCACGTTATGTAGGGCTAAATTATTGTCTAAAAGGTGAATCTGACGACACAATAATGATTTACAAATGCCAGAAAATGAAAGACATCTAAATTCTAAAGGAAAGGCTATAAATTATCCTACTCGTCATATATTTTTGCACAAACGGCATAAACATTAATTAAGGAAGCGTATCTATTATCTATAATATGAAACGCTGAAAGTTGAAGAAGGAATACGAAAAGGAAGAATGTATAATTTTTATAAAGCACTAAGTGTTTGAGTTATCGTAGACATGACGGCATATTCTAATTATAAAACATACATAATAATATCTGAATATTTATCACTTCCTCTAGTGACATCCTAATGTACGATCGGAAATAATAATACTATCCGGTCCAAATGAAACGGCCGAAGAAAGAGCTAAGACTAAACATTCTTCAAGACCCGACCCGACAAAGACATTCCTCCACAATTCATTGTTATTTTCTCATTTCCTTTGTGAGCTAAAGATCTAAAGGGCTGCGTTACAGTTCGCATAATATAATTTGACACTCAAAGGGCTTTTGGAGTGTTAGTGAAACTCTTGAAGGCTTATTGTACATTTAATACTATAGATCAGTTATCTGAGCCTAGCTCGAACTCGAAACTTTGTAATGCTCTAGATTCCGTAGCTCGTTACAGAGTTCAGCGCATAGTTTTAATATACAAATTCCTATTGGATGCGGTGTGCTCGCTCGGCTTTATAACGAGTTTGCTACCAAATATTCCGCGCTAGCTCCATTGTGAGGCACATTATTGGATGCTTCTCGGTTAATTATGTTCGTATGCTGTTCCCGCAAACTTGAGAAAAGCATTGGAGAAGTAAAAATGACGCAAGTAAACCCGGTTCACCCGGTTGTAATTCGTGTATCTTATCAGAATCCCTGGGGATCGAGATCTGAATCTCGATCGATTAATAAGAAAAGATAGAATACTACTTGACGTTTTCATCTTAATAAGCGTTTTCATGTACAAAGCCATCATCTTGAGATCTTAAAAGCTGCATGAAGATCGTCATATCGTCCTCTCTGTTTTCAGGATCCAATAAATGTAATAACGCGCAGAAAGCATGATCCTCGTTCGTTTCACTTGAAAATCCTTTGATGATAAAATGAATATTTGGATCCGGCGTTACTTTGAACTTTGGAAACTTTTGACAGTTTAAGATCCTGACCAGGGGGCCTACCGCGCGAATCGAAATTTCGTAATCTGCTTCTCCATCACTCTTTCACATTCGACCGATAGAGACGCAAACAGACATGCACTCAGAGCCTCTCGTGTAAAATACGTACAGTTAAATTAGCGCATGCTTTGACAAAGCAACGCACACACCGTATGTTGCAAATGAACCGAATTCTCCTACAATTCCGCATGTCAGTACACACTCGTCGAAACTCGAAAGGCCCCGAGACAGGCCGAAAACGGGTATGTCTGTCTGTGTACATACTGCTCCTTTCTCGTCTTGTCTCGCCCTTCTCCGATTGGGTCGGTTTTTTGCCGAGACTCTGCGAGTGGCTCTCGACGCGTGTGTAGAGCCGGCATTAAATATGTTGAATGTTGTATGTTTTACCTCGTCTGCAGGCTTGGTGGGCGTGATGGCGACGGTCTCGTTGAAGCAGAGGCACGCGCAGTAGTGCCTGTTCGCGTCCACGTCCGTCAGTACCGACACGTAGAAGCGCGGCTCCGACCGCTCCGTCGACAACGCCCATCCTTGTGGCTGACAGAACTGTGGGGACACAAGTTTATTTCTGAATGTCGAACCGTCAGCGGCAAACCTAAAGGTCAGAGTAGCTATGCCTACATCAGGAACAATAATAATATCGCTGGAAGCCTACCTAATGCCAAAGCTACGTAATGTTTCATGATCGAAGTCCTATATTTCATCACTGTTTATAGAGCAGAAATATCTACCGGGTGTATCTCCCCGACACCCGTACAAATATAATAATTATAGAAATTTTAGATACAGAAGTTAAGTTTTTAATCTAAAGGGGCTCTCAAAAAGGTTAGAAAAAAAGCGTAACGAATAACGCAGAAAGAACGCTAATTAGAAGAAAAAACAACATCGTGAGTCGTTTCTAAGTGAAAATTCTCTCATTATCGCATGTAAAACAAAATGAAATTAACCCACTCTCGCCTTAGCTTCAAAGAGTTCAAAATTTCAATAACTTTTTTAAAGCATCAATGTTCTAGCCATACTATTTAAACTAACCAACCAGACTACTAATTACCTACAGTCCGCAAAGAAGCTGGAAAATCTCATATTAATATAACTCACCCATTCTATCCCTTCGTGGAAAGGAGTGTCCTCCCAGTTGATCTCTGGAAAGCGTTGTAGGATGACGCCACTGCTCAGCCCGCCTCCTGCGACAAACATACAAACACTATAATTAACAATAGCAGTAATATTAGTTCCTATTCTAACGAAATGTGGAAACGTGACTCATCTCATGTACTGTCGTTTCCTGATGGTAACTTATAAACAGTGAGTACTGAGTAGGTATCAAACAATTGAGTCACATCACATCGTTGCTTTTTTACCTATGTATATCAAAAAATTAATTGCATATTCCTAACTATACATACATTTATCACAGATCTATGTGAGAGCCATAATGTTAGTATGAACGACGAATCATTTTTTTATGACTCATCATCGTTGTGGTATCATGGTACCATGTCGTGAAGTCTAACTTATAAGGGAATTTCGCATATCGCCAATTAGAAATTAAGCACTTGAAATTAGAAGTGATAATGTGCCAATGAAAATCGCCATCCCAGCCTTAGAGAAAAACCCGTCGACGGTCGGAAATATATGCAAATACTCTATTTATTAATTCACAGCGCGGTGCCGCCGAGGACGCAATTCTGTACCCTGGTCACGTACTACAACGGACACTTTGTTATTTAACCATATTACGCGCTTTAGGCCTTTACTTTCCAAACACAAAAGGCTTTTTAACTATGAAAATCAAATAGAGTTATAACTATTTGGTTTTAGATAGTAGCTTATTGAACTAAGTAGAGAAAAGACGTAATGCGAGTGAGTTTCTTAAGGTTATATTGGTTTTTGTATATAGGTCTTGTGGTTAATATTCGTGGTAAGTAGTGTTTGATGTGGTATTTTAAGGCTAAATTGTTTAGCGATTTTGGTTGCCGGTTAATGGACCCGATGAATTTTGGATTCCATCGTATGAGATATATGTAAGTTTTGTTTTCGGGTTTTATTGTATATTAGTTTCCAAGTTATACTCCATTATCATAGCATTGAACGATAGTTTGGTTTTAAAAGTTTTCAGGAGCTTTAATTTCGCGTTTAAATTAAACGTGAAATTCTGGCAAGCCGCAAACTACAGACTACGTCAGGACTAATAGAAACAAAAATGAATACGTACGTAATATTGTAATATGCTACGTGTAATCTACTAGTAGGTATAAATTCGTGAAAGATCCTATTTTCGTATTTCAAAAGTTACGTTTCGGAATATGTATAACGTATATGAGCCGGCACTTATACAGTCACCTGCGATAATATGTTAATCTTCGAAGGCTGCAAAAATATGTGACACGCTCTTCTGGCTCTACAAACAAGATCGTGTCAGATATTTTTGCGCCCTTCGCTTATTGCTGGTGACTATACAATTGTGAATGTTCCTTATAGTCCGTAGCAACATCCGACCAGCACATTGAAAATGCGTTTCCACTAAAAAGGGCATCATAATAATATTGTGTGTAATGAAGTTGGCAACACTACGTTAAGTACGTAATGTGAGTCAATAACCTCGCCATTTCCAATATTTAATACTGCCTTGTCCAAGACCGCTTTGTCTATGCAACTTCATAATATATATGTATGCAAACTCAAGTTTATTACTCTAGCATCCTTGAGCGTACGCTAGGCTGAGTATAGCTTTACAGTCCCGTGTTGAAACGGCGTATATGCCATGTATATATAATGCGCATACGTCGGTTTGGACATGCGTATGCGCCGGTCTGGTTTCGTTGCATAACTGGAAGGTGAACTGGTGGTATCAGGTTTGGAGGCCTCGCGGCCAGTTCTATGCATCTCGCGGTTCCCCGAAATGCCGTCTCTATATCTTATTCGCAAAAGGAATCTCTAACCTAATAGGTGTAAAGTAAGCATTACACTTATAGATTGTGTATTTGGCCAAAGTGTCATGTACCCCAAAATTAATTCAAAATCTTCTTCCCTCTTTTAAAACGGTAAAGGTAATTGTATGTAATTGTAAAGAATACGGTCCATATATACCTTACCTTTATGACGTTATACCATACCTTTGATGTTTGACGTTCTGACAAGACAGTTAAGAATGAAAGATGATATATGCGCAAATCCCTTGATCGACAAAAACGCGTCTATGGTGGACCCTATAGAAGTGTAGACGTATATTTAAGTATCATCTATTATAGGTTTAGTTTTACTAAACACCGAAATATTTACAAACGAACAAGCAAATATGCTACCAACATTTTTCGCGAGTTGTTATCTCCGCGCAAACACAACTTTTTTAACGGTAGGCTCCGAAAATAGGCAATTTAATTAAGCTCAGCATATTTGACCTATTTCAGACTGGCGCCCCAGCGGGGACGCCCAGGGCAATAATGCGGCGTTGATTACAGGGCCTGGTTTTTCCACGCGTGCCTAGCTGAGTTGCGATGGAATGATAATGGTTACGCACTTCGTATATTTAGGTACGGAGTTATGTTATGAGATGAACATACGAAATTTGATCCCATAAAATAGTATTTTATGGGACCTAGTTTCGTTTTAGGCAGGTAGTTTAAAGTGAAGGTGTTCTCTTTTTGTATCAGTGCAAATACGTTGTTGACGTAGTTTTTTGTTGTGGTCGTTTTATTGCATAAGTATTAAAAAATGTAGTTACCTTTATTACTATTAGACAAATCATTTCGCATTATACTTTACAGACTTATCTAGTGTCAATCATTGTATTATTACAATAAAACTACTTTCAAACCTCGTCCATTTCTTTACTTGATGAAATACGACACAACGAAGTAAATATATACGCACGACGTCGTCAAGTCACGTCTCGTCTATGATTTATGATAATTTAATGACGGCAACAATCAAAATGAGTGCAGTGATAACAGTTTCAATTGAGAGCGTTTAGATTTAACGACTTCACATAATAACTTTGACCGCATTGTTATGGAGTCATTTGCAACTAACATTGTTACTATAACTACGCTACGTATAGTACACTCTTCTGAACATCGATGAACTTTATGTCTTTGCAATAGGGTTTACGAATCATCAGATTACAGTATAGAGTTGTAGACAATCCTATAGTAAAATTTAATAAAGATTAGAATGTATAAATAAGATTAATAATAATTACTATCTTAATGTAATGGGTTGATACCTAAATAAATAACATTTTTATTTTATTTTTATTTATTATTTTTATATTCGTAATGTTTTTATAAACCATATATTACATTAACTTTATTTGTCACTAATGATGTAACGGCCTCTCCAAACGTCACCGATAATCGCATGTGATTTGCGCGAATACATTGCGGCATTTGGTCGATCGATTGAATTCTTTGCCCTTAGTTATCTAAAATCGCATACTATTTGTCGCAACGTCTGTAGAAGCCTTAAAACGATTTTGGCCCACTGCTAAATACTTTAAGGTTCGTGAATACTACAACAATAAAGTAGCGTTAGCCAAAAAAGGCGCAAAATTATTAAAAATGCCTTCTTACAAAAACTCCTAGGAATAGGGACTAACTTTTGCTCATTTCTATTTTCGGTTGTTCTTTAAAAGTGAGCCTTATTCATGAGACCATTAAGTTGAGTTATGAAAGAGCTTATTTTTTTGGGTAAAACTCGGTTTCTGTTACCCTCGTAGCGTCCTACATTTGTGCGATGAATGGAGCCCTAATGCTTTGAGACAATCTGTCTGAGGATGTAAAATATGAATTTTCCGCTTCTTGTGACGGGAGTAGGTAAGGTATAAGATTATATTAAGTCAACATAAGCGTTTAATCATCATTTATGTTTGTTATTTTAAGTTATGGACTAGGTGCGCCAGAATTTTTATGGTCCTTAATTGATACGTATATACCTTTAAACGAGCAATTCTTGTATACATGTATGTATACCTATATATATTTCGTTGATCTCGGAAACGGCTCTAACGATTTCTATGAAATTTTCTTTATGGAGGTTTTTGGGAGCGAAAAATCGATCTAGCTAGGTCTTATGTCTGGGAAAACGCGCATTTTTGAGTTTTTATATGTTTTATATGTCTCCCAGATATTACGTATATAATGTGCGTAAAATTGTCTAGAGTAAAAGGAGACGGCAATCAATTTATTTAGGCACATACGCAGCTAATGAAATGAAATGAATATTCTTTAATTCAGACCATGTCCATATACAATTGAATTACATGTAAAATTAATATTAAATTATATAATAAATTTCATTTGTTAGTAGCAGCATTAAGCCTTACAACTAAGGTTAGTATATTGGCTAAGTTCTGTTTTGGTGCGAATAAAAGGAAAATAACGAGGTTTTCCTTTTTGCAATCAAATCATAATCAAACAGGAAGTGTGACAAATAGGTATTTTACCTTGGCATTGGCATTACTTTCATATGTAAAAAAATACAGGCACTATATGAGTTCACGTTACATAGTTCTCACAAATAACCTGTGAGAATCAATGTACAAGCTAAAAATCGCGTTTCGTTCGTCATGTTTATAAAAACCTTTCTCGTGACTGTACTGTAGTCACACCCTCAAATATATATGTATCTAAATACTCTACCTATTTTTTATTATGATACGATATACGTATCTATAGTATCTATACTGACGTCGTGTTTAGATACCAAATTATATGCATTTGTTTCCTCCGATAGGTACATCTAATGAGGACATACTGCATTTTAAAGGTAATTAAAAGGCATACATACATTAGGCAATACCTAAAAATATGTATCGGCATGAGATCAGACCAAGAAGAGCATTAACATGTAGGCCCAAGGCCAATTCAATAAGATGCATAGGAGAGCGTGATATCATTCGCGTCATAATTACTTCAATAGGGGCTATATACTGTTTGGGCCACAATAGACATTACTTACTAGTCACGGACTGAGAAACAGAAAATGAAATATTTTATGCACTATGCACTGTGGCAGGGGTCGGCAAACTGCGTCTCTTTGGAGGTATGATTGCGGCTCTTCAAGCGATCAAAAAAAAATCACATAGTATAGAGTTCAGAGACCACTGAAAACAACATTTGCGGCTCTTTGCGATTCCTAACACTGGTGATTTCTACTATGGGTGACTCTTCTTCTCACAAGTTTGTTGACCCCTGCACTATGGTAACAAAGACGTGTTACAATATAGGTATTTGGCAACATTGGTCGTCACTATTTATTTGACGCTCAACACTGAACCTACCAACCTACCTGAGTTCAAACTTGCCAACATTTGTCCAGATTGGATCAATTGGATGTTATTGTTATGCCACTTAATTTTAGGTATAAATTAAATAAGTATTTTCATATTTTCGAGACTTCACTATGGTTATTCCATAATATCCATACCTACCTATATGTAATAGGTAGGTAAATATGATAATCTAATGATGCACATTATTTAATAGTATTTTAAAAATTACTTAAAGGTCAGAGATTTTTTGATTAGCTGTATGTACAGTGTGTTGCTAAGTTGAAAAAATGGGTCCTTTAACATGTAATATGTTGAGGAATTATCCAGGATTCAACATACAATGTTAACTGTGAATCTTCGCTCTGCAATACAGCTGCAGCATGCAAAGACAAAGTTCAAAATCTAATTATAAATTAAATTTGCTTTATGAAAGTACGAGCATAGAGATAATAATGTTTATAGACTACTATCTTACTTCCTTATTTGTAAGGAGCATACAATTATAAAATAAATAAAGGTTTTACTTGGCCCTTATCTTTAATTTATTTAATTAATTATGTTTGCATTATCTTTAATTAACTTATGTAAATTAACATTCCCAGCATTTCAAAAGCACATAATATACCTATACACCTACACGTAATGGTACACCTATTGGCAAATTTGTTATCAAAAATGGCTAACAGTTTTTATAAAATTTATAATATATAATAAATATTAAGATTAAATATCAATTTAACTACAATTTCTGTATATATCAAACACACACAGTGTAACCAATAGTTTAGATTTCAAACTAAAACTAAAAACAAACTTTAATAAGTATAGTCGCTATCAGATATACGATATACATATATCATAGGGGGCGTTCAAATATTACGTAACGCAATTTTCGAACAATTAACTGAACTGTCATAGGGATCAACATTTGCCGCTTCAAGTATAATCAACAATGCCCACAGTGCATAATGCTTAAACCTGTTTGCTAATGAATGGAGGCATTTAGCATGTTCACACTGTTGTTTAACAGTTAATACCATGTAAGTGGGTTAAGTAATATCAACCAGTGAGATTGTTACACTTTTTACAATTTTAATACATGCATGCTACAGCGTCGACGAATTTGTTGAAACGTGTACTAACCCTAAGTAATTTATCTCCTAATTAATATGTATAAGCAAATTTATACCTTATAAATAAAAATGATGACTTGTTAAGCCATATGCGACCCTATTGTCTACTGTTTACGAACCTGCTTTGCTTAAAATATGTTTTATTTAATAATAATTAAGTTTAAGTGACATAAATACTTACTCTAGAAATGTTGTACCTACTATGTACCTACCTATTTTAATGACCTGTAAAACATTAACTTTTACCAATAAATGTCTTGTATCTTGTAATAGGTATTTTATGAAAATTTATGTTAAAAACTTTTATACTAGCTTGTATGTTGTTGTAGCTTGTATGTGGAAGGTCACTGACTTTCTGCCCTTTGAATGCATGAAACAAAACAATGTTTGTCAAATATCAAGTACTTTATTAGCTTTTGCATACTCCTAGACAAATTCTACTAAAACCATATTAATATTTAACCCATTTAAGGTTTAGCATGCAGATAAACCAGTAGGTTTATTATCGAAAAAAAAAACGTTTTTAAGGTGTATTATGTATTTTAATGTTAATTTGTATGTCAATTTTTAATATTTTATTTTGAAATTTTTATGTACATAGTTATAAAGTTGATGTTTTTGTTAGATCTCATCCCAAAAAACCCACATTTTGGCTATCAAACGTTTGATTATCCAAACTAGTCTCAGTCGCAATTAGTTCAGATAATTGAGGTTCTACTGTATTTACTTCTAATTAGTCCCTATAGTTTAATCAAATGACTAGGTAGTAACCACAGCAATTAAATAGCTATCAACTCAACACATTATTAAGCAGTCCACACACACATTTAGAAACACCCTGACCCTGAAGTTCAATGAACTTGATGACTCAGTCATTATATAGATCATGGTTGCTTATGGCTGCAAGAGATAACACCGGCAGTTAAAAACATTCATGGTTGTCATGTGCAGACAGTAAGTCAAGAGCATAATTTAAGATATGGGGTTGACAAGTGAAGGAATATATTTTTAGTAAGTTTTGTAGTTTTTTTATGGTAAGTTTATGTATATGTGGCAAACAAGCAGACGAATCGCCTGATGGTAAGCAGTTACCATATCCCATGGACACCCCGCAACACCAGAGTGGCTGTAAATGCATTGCCGGCCTATAAGAGTACACTTTTGGAAGGTTTGAAGGTCGTATCTGTCTGTAAATACCGCAGACAACAGCCCATTCCACAACTTAGTTTCTTGACATTTTGGTAGTCATTTTTTTAATAAAAAAGTTTGTAGCGTCAGGACCTCACAGGCAATTTTGATAAATTGGGTGTCGCACAATGTTTACCTTGGTTTGGGCTTTTTAATAACTTCCAAAAATGAAGATTCTTTAAATTAAGTAGCAGGTTTAACCTATTTACTAGTTTTAAAGATTAATGAAGCAAATTAGGTAAACAAAAATACGAAAGGGATGAAATAATTTAAAAAAAAGATCAGATTTAGTAAACCATACCATGATAACATCATAATTGTTATTTAACAAATTACCAAAGCAAACAGTATGCTTATTGTTTATACAGGTGAAATTGGTGACATAAATTTAATTCAAGTGTGCATTAACAGTAATTATATTTGTTTATTAATTAGTGCTCTAGAATTTTTCTGCTGTCACACACAGACCTTTGAGGAAAACTATTACAGGAATTACTAAATAATTTTATTTACTTTATATTATATGTATCTTGATAATTATGAATAGGAGAAATATTTTCGATGTGTAGTTACTAGGAAATTACTCAATTCCATTCCAATCGAGATAGGGGTTCGTTGGGGTGGATGGTTAACCCAGATGAAATAATCAACTATTTAACACATTTGTAAGTACTAATACAAATAAAATCATACATAATATACCATAACACCTGACTTCTCTTATCAGAATAGTAGAAATGAGATCGCAATCGCCTTATTCAAATCAAAACAGTGTCTGATAAGATAACGGCATAGCTGAAATACCTTCAGTACCGTCTGTTGATACGCGAGATAAAACAACTTACTTTCTTTCTCGTGGTCGAATCCCACAATCACGAAGTAGTCGACCAGCCGGGACATGGCAATCCTACCGCGACATCCAGCACAGAACACCACAATAACACCTTGTAATTAAATTACACTGATTTACACACATTTTGAACACACAAACTCTTGCCCCTGCATTTTCACTCGCGGACTCTCGCTACGTTATTCTTACGACTTGCATCCAAAACGGCCGCAAACTGCACACCATGCACTTCACGGAATGTAAACAACACTTTCATTTATCGCGAGCTAAGGAATTTTATTACAATAAGAAAGGCTAATTGCTTATTGAGAGGTTATACACTAGACATTTATACGAGTTAACGGTTTAAGGTTTTAATAATAAACTCCAAATACAAACAGCATATATACGTATTATTTGACCAAAAATTCGCACTGTTTGTAATACAATTTGTATTATTTTTGCACTTTGTTTGTCAGAGACCTTCACTCAGCCGACATACCCAAAAAACTGATTTTTTTTTACTACCATAAGTGCCAATTATAAAAAAAAAATGTTGCCGTTTTCTTTATTCTTTTTCTCCTATATAAGTAATTTGGTTAACATTCTTTTAATAAAAAAATATGTAAAAATCAAGAATAATACATTTAAAACATAAAATTAAATATTTTCTAGGTTTCAAACCTTCTATTTTATATTTACTACTTTTTTGTTTTTGGACGAAACATTAACGTCAATCAAATGTTGATTTAGCTGATTTCTGAACGTATTAGCTTATTTATGCAAATAAAAGGTCTTTAAATTATTAAATCATTTTTTGTGCAATATTATTAATTACAGCAAACAAAATAAAAGATAGTCATAAAAAGATTATTGATGTTTATTATTTTATGTAGTTGACTTATGAAAAATACCTAGTTGTTTTCAAATTAAAATGAGATCAAATCGTAATCAGAAGTGCTGACTATAAAATACCTGTCGATGTGGTATAATCCGACTAATTCTGAGAGACTTTGACATCTACTTCTATCTCTTTCTTTTGCTAAGTGTCAAGTATAATGTAAGAGATGAGATGAACCAGAACCACCAATTTCTTTATTTAGTCGTAGTATACTGATAATGTAAATAACGGGGTATCAAAATATTGATGTTTCCGTTTCATGATTCTTTTTAAAATAATTTTCGGAGTCTAAATTTATAAATGATCATGTCGGAGTCTGTAAGCCAGCAAGTACCAGGGCTAAATCTTAATAAAGTGTTTAAAATCATAGTTTTAGGCGATTCAGGCGTGGGTAAAACTTGTCTTACTTACCGTTTCTGCGAGGGTCAATTTTTAGATAAATCGGAGGCCACTATCGGTGTCGACTTCAGGGAGCGAATTGTTCGCATAAACAATGAAAACATAAGGGTAAGGACTTGTGCCTGTATAGTAGTTTACAATGTGTAATGATTTCACTCCTAAGTACATTGAAATCCTTGAATTGACACAGTTCATTGCTACAAACATATGGATAAAATTTCCATTGATTATTGCGAATTTAGGCGATTATAATAATGTAATTGTAGTGTATGGTTAATCTCTATCGACCTTAAATCATAACTAAAAAAAAACATTCCAAATTTGTTGCTTATTTTACCCATTCAAGTGCTTGAAATAGTGTGCCGCTTAATGGGATAACCCAGGATAACACTTAAATAACTTTATAGATTCTAATTGCATATTTTGTGTTACATGGAAACAAATATTTTTTGCGTTTTTAAATTCCGCAATATTATTTAAAGAAAAGAAAACCTTACAATTAAATTTCAGGATTACATTTCAGTTTTCAGAAATCATCTATCACATTTCTTTTTTTACTAATCAAGCTTAACTCTTGCTTGATATTTCAGCTTCAATTGTGGGACACGGCGGGCCAGGAGCGCTTCCGCAAGTCCATGGTGCAGCATTATTATCGGAATGTCCATGCTGTTGTCATTGTGTATGATGTCACTAAACCAGAAACATTCCATGTAAGGGCTATAACTTAATAAAACCAGTATTACTAGTTATGTTTTGTCTGATTATTTAAAACTTGGAAACCTATTATTATTTTCAGAAAAAAGCAACCCTTTGCTGAAATACTCAAGATAGAGATGTACTAAGTAATCTCTCTTGTTGATTTTTCCAGTCCATAGCAAGCTGGATGCTGGAAGTAGAGAGCCACGGGCTCATGAAGTCACCCCGGGTGCTAGTAGGCAACAAGTGCGACTGCGGCACGGCCGAGTCGCGTCTAGCCACCACATACGCGCAGCGGCTCGCCGACAAGTACGGGATGCCGGTGAGTACAACTCGATCATTGCTGATAGGACATATTTAAGCACCTCAGGCTTCAATCCTACAAGTCTTGACCCTGGGCTGTAACCGCACGCGTAAGTTTACGCCTTTGTGGTCAAGGGTAAAAAAAAAATTCAAACGCCATCACCATCACTGGTTCCATAAACAACTGGTAGAGAGCAAATGAGAATGTTATTTTCCATTTAGATGGTGAAAATGGGGTTCAAATTTTTAACAACTTCTACATGGAATTAAATAACGAACATAAATAATAAATTAATACCAATCAAAATTGCGGCCTCAAATTTTCTTCCTCGCGTTATCCCGGCATTTTTGCCATGGCTCATGGGGTCCGCTTGGCAACTAATTCCATGACTTGGCGTGGGCACTAGTTTTTACGAAAGCGACTGCAATCTGACCTTCCATCGCAGAGGGTAATAGACCTTATTCGGAATAATCCGGTTTCCTCAACGGAAAGCGACGTAAATATCAAATAATATTTTGTACATAAGTTCCGAAAAACGCATTGGTACGAGCCGGGGTTTGAACCCGCGACCTCGGGATTGACAGTCGCACGCTCGTACCGCTAGGACACCAGCACTTTTATATATACAGCGTCAAATCAAACAAAAACTCATATTCACTACTCACTACACAATCAAACTAATATAGCTTTGATAAGATTAGAATTGAGGTCATTGATAGAAATTGATTTGCTATCCAAATGTAGGCTCGAGCAAGAATTTAAATAATTAGTAAACAAATAGGAGATAATTTCGCACAAATCAACCTAGACCTAGTCACAAACTATTTTTTTTTTTTTTTACATACACACAACCATCAATTACAGGAAATCCTAATTCAACAGTATGGAAATTGACACAAAAATAGGTACAATACATTAGCTTACAGATTACAGTAGCACAATACGTAAAGCGTAGCCCTTGTGAATTCGTTCAGAGAACAAGAGAACAAATCTAACTCGATCGCTACTCGATTAAGGGTTCGAATTGCGCGCGTAAAGGGGGCCTGGCGAAGGAGTTGCGTTCGAGCGAGCGGCTCGGCCAGCAGGCTCGGCCGCCGCCGCCGCCACACATACCGATCCGGTACGTTCAAACGCACCTCTGCCAGGACTCCAGGGTTGCACAACTTGCCCCGCACCAACCTAAATATATATGAAGCTAGCCCCAGCTCCCTTCTAACTTCTAGTTTATTGTATCCTACCACTAAGCAGAATAATATGAGTACCTACACCTACAGACTAAAGATATGTAAATGATGTAATATATGTTTTGTTTTGTATGTGTCCAGCTTTTTGAGACATCAGCTCTTCTTGACGCTGAATGCGGGACCGTGGAGTCAATCTTCATGACGCTGGCTCACAAATTGTACTCTAAACAGCCTCTCAGGGTCATCAGTGTTCAGGTGAATATTATTTCTTCCATTCTATATTCGAGTAACTTACTTTATGATAACTCGCATATCGCATAAAAGAACATAAATTTCATGCCCGTCTTCTAATAAAAAAATATTATTTTTTCTAGGGCGAAAACGGGCCGGGAACAGTAAAGCTAGCACGCAAGAAGCCGAGAACCACTCCACCCAACGAGAGCTGCCTTTGCAGCTAAACCACAAATCCATCAACTGCGCCGTTAGAGACGTATGTCTAATTGGTTCCTTTTTAGAGTTCCGTGCCCAAAGGGTAAAAACGGGACCCTATTACTAAGACTCCGCTGTCCGTCCGTCCGTCCGTCTGTCTGTCACCAGGCTGTATCTCATGAACCGTGATAGCTAGACAGTTGAAATTTTCACAGATCATGTATTTCTGTTGCAGCTATAACAACAAATACTAAAAACACAATAAAATAAATATTGTATGAGCCCCACTTACATACAACGAACGTGATTTTTTTGCCATTTTTTTGCGTAATGGTACGGAACCCTTCGTCCGTGAGTCCGACTCGCACTTGGCCGGTTTTTAAATACCTACGACAAAACAATTTAAACCCAAAAAAAGGGTTCTTCAAAAAGGTACAGGTATCCTATCGTGCGCGTTATCGTGAACCTTTTCGGAACGTTAAACGCAAAATAAGAGGTCTCCGAAAAGGTTCAGGGTCAATACAGTAACGCATATGGACATGTACGGACACCCCTGGAATTAACATGCAAAGGGTTGAATTTAGTTGCCCACGGACTACCAAATGAAAATAATTTCTTGAGCCTATTTATGTTGAAGATCCTGTTGCACCGACTACTATTGACGGAATGATCATTGATCAACATTAGTAGATATGTGAAAAACGATTTTAAATTAGTATTCATCAAAATATCAAACCTGTATTGAGGCATATTATCTGTACATACTATGAGGTGCCAAATTAATAGAGTCAAACCAAGAAAAGTGTGCAAAAGTTTTGACAGCACATCAAACTTCTATGAAATTATGACGTATAAATAACACTGGCACTGCGTGTGCTGTCAAAATCTCTGCAGACTTTTCTTGGTCTACAAAATATTTAATAAAATGATTTGATTTGTTCCCAAAATTGTTCATAGATGGCAGCACCAGTCTCTCTCGCTATAACGTAATTCCGTAAGGAATTCGTTTAGGAGGTGCAAGCGCGCACTGCTTGCCCTTAGAGCTGGTCAAGGACGCCTAGTCTTACTAAGATGGCATATAGTCGAGAAATTGGGACGAGTACCGCCGTGGCGGGGTGGCCTGGGGGTTCATGGCGTTAGCCGCGATAGCTAAAGACTGCAACCCTATGAGGTACAGAACATTACGGCCCAAAGAATCTGGAATTTTCTGGACTCAACGGGCATTAGTAATGAACTTTAAAGGGCCGTCACAATAGATCACTGCTTGGTCGCCGTGACACTCACAGGCCCACAACACCCCAACAATAATAATAATAGCTAAAGACACCGGTTCGAATCCGGCCTTCACCTCTGGAGGGCTTCGTCACTTTTTCTTTAATATATGTCATCTATTAAGCCGCTCCAGACTACGCGGCGCGATTCGCGCACGAGTGTGGAGGGGGCTTTACAGTTTATAATTTATGAACGAATATAAACTACCCCTAACTATTTATGACAAGAATTGCCAGTAGGTTTAGTGATGTCTATGAAATGCTCTCTTGGTGGATGGTGGACCGTTAGAAGAAGCATGCAGGGTCCCAATAGTACTAAATATTTTTAAGGGGTCTGCTAGTGTAAACTCCCTTGCGTTGGCCACGTAAAGTCGCCATCAGATGTATCGGAGCGGCCAAGGTAGTCAAAAACATCTGAACACACACTCTAACGCCTTGACAATAGAGTAGTGTTTAGATATTTGTGAGCACCTTGGCCGCTCCGATATATTTGATGGTGACTGTACAGCGAGCTGCAAATGTTTCCAGTTGACTTACTTTATAAATGGAATTCATATATAAAGTGGGTGTGCACTTCTGCAGCTATGTTTACATAGCAAAAAGCTTATATGGATGTAAACCCAGCTAGAAATGTATTAACCATAACAAGATGCTAGAAATGTATTAACTTGCTTAAATTGTGTTTGAAATATGTTAAATCTTGCAGCAATAAACCAACCATGCAATAAGGCTTATTGCGTGGCGTCTTCGTTGGCGCTTTTCTTATGATTACATGTCATAGTACATCTACTAACCTCCTAAGTCCCAGCTTTTTTTAAACGTCATAGTCCTGACTATTTACAACTCTATGGACTGTCAGAATACTCCGCGCGAGCATTCAAATTTGAAAGCGGGGGGCATCTAACTAAACATTTTGTACCAAAATATGTACTATCCGTGTTTATTACTATAGTAATTTACTTAATGCTGGGATTGAAGGGTTTATTATGTACAAAATTTGGTACCGCAGGACTTAGGAGGTTATAGCAGTTATTGAATAACTGTTTTAGTAGATACTCTGACATGTAATCATAAGATGTGCCCATCAACATATCTGAACAAAAGTGAACTGCCAAAGATTTTTAAATAAACGAGTGAACATGTGAGTGGTCCGATGAAGTCCGATCTTGTGCTAGATATTAAATAATTATGTGTTAGCGCCATCTAGTGACAAAACGGCAATTAAAAATCAATGCCAGAAAATGACAATTCATATACAGTCGCCACAAAGATAGATATAACTCCGTAATAGATGGATACAGTCTAAGGAAAAAACGTGCCTCGAAAATCAAGAAAATTTGATTCTCGTTCAGAGGGCGCTACTAGTTTTGGCCAACTGTCGTATAGATGGCGTTGACGGTTTCGTTTGTTATTTATCAATTTTAACGCATATCAGTGACAGAACATGGGTCAAAATTATAAAAATAATTAATGCAAATAAAAAAAATCATTTATCCATATTTAAATACATTTTATCGTATTTTTATAAATCTTTATTTTTAGTTTTAAAGTGTGTCGACAGATGGCAGTGAATTTACTGGGGTTACAAAATTTACTATGACAGTACCGCTCTAGTATAAGTTACTCTATGAGTCGCCATCAGAGGCATCAGATATATCGGAGCGGCCGAGGTGTTCACAATATCTGAACACGCACTCTAACGCCTTGACAATAGAGACGTGTTCAGATATTTGTGAGCACCTTGACTGCTCCGATATATCTGACGGCGACTGTACCATAGCAAAGAGAATTTTAAATAGAGGCGTATTGACAAAGTAAATTTTGTAGTCACAGTCAATTTACTGCCATCTTTCGACAGATGGTTAAAAGTTTTAGAACGCCATTTGACTTTGATCCTTATTCTCACTGATGTGTTAAATATCAGAAAGGACAGAAAGTATCATGTGTCGAAAGATCAAAGATGGCTTGACAATCCATTTCTTTACTATATTCTCTTTGCCCATAGGTATACAAATTCGTCTTATTAAAAAAGACATAATTGGCATAAATATAGTTAACATACTACAGAATAGCTTTATAGTCCTATTTCATTTAATCATACAATAATAAAATCTAAATATGCATTTTATTTGTAAAAAAAACTTGATATAAAGTTGAATGTATAGGGTTAATAAAATTAAAATCAAATTGGCATAAGTCAATTCTATTACTTATTTTATAATTGTATTGTAGAAATAAACCAAATGTTATTTATTTTCAGATTTAAATGTAAGAAATAAAATTATAACAAAAGTTATTAGTTTTTCACTGCCAATATCGTTTATCTGATTAGTGATTATATTATAATGTTAGCGATAGTGTAGTCCATTTTCGCGCTCACCGTCAACGACTCCGTGGCGCAACGGTAGCGCGTCTGACTCCAGATCAGAAGGTTGCGTGTTCAAATCACGTCGGGGTCATACATTTGTTTTTGTATTTTTTTGTTGAATGCTAAAGAATTGTTTTTTTTTGTTGTGACATTTTTTTATTTTATATATTTTCTGTTAGAATTTTTGATATTTGCGTCAGTAATGTCGTGCTGCAATACTGCTGCACTATGTAATATTATTTACATTGTGCTAGGAACGGGATACGGGATACGCGGGAACAATATAGGCCTTTACCCTTCAGCACCTGCATGAAATAAGATCTTTTTCGAGCAAGTGTGATGAAAAGGTTTATTTGACTATCATTGAAAAAAAACAGTGTGTGAGTTTGGTAGTACGCCAACGCCATAGAAACCGAGTTTAAACTACAACTATTTGAAGAACGCAACTGCAACTGCACCCCAACTGTGTTTTTCGACTAGGTTGGTTGCAGTTTAAAAGCGGTCACTATAATCACCATAGGCCCTAGAAATAAAAAGCACTAAGTAATCGGTCTTAGATATTTATTAATACCTATTTTAACATCAATCTGAGATTTACATTGGTTCCTGCTTTTACGAGGGTGTTGTGGCAAGCATGACTACAGTAGGCTGGTCATATGTGGACTGAAGCTCATCATCCGTGACGTCAGCTAAGGTGGTCCTGGTCCCAGGCTCAGGCCTGAGCACGCTCAGAGGCAGATCCTTCACCCCTGGCACGAACGCCCACTTCTGGTACAGCGCCAGAGCTAAACTCTTCACGTCAACTGACGGAAGACTGTCTATCTGCACGTACAAGAATTGTTCTTCAACCGTAGCTCTGACTAATCTTTGCGTGCTGGCTTCGTCGAAAAATTCGCCTCGAACCTTAGCCATCAATGCCGCGTCCAGGAATGCTCGCCAGCGCGGAATATAATAGTAGTGGAACATCTCTGCCCATTGCTTGCACGCGTAATCCGTAATTTCTCCATTCGGCCCCCACAAAGTTATCTGGTTGCGTGCATTCAGATCGTACTGTAATGTTTGCTCAGGCCCGTTAGCGAAGCCTCTCGCTTTAGACAGCCAGTTGTCGAGCGCGAAGTCGCGGTTGCCAGACAAGATTCGTTCCATGTCCTGCATCGCGTCGAGGAATAAACTTATAGACGAGTTGAACACCCAAGTGTTGGAGAAACGGTCGCTCTGTAGATTCACGTAAAGCTGCTCGGCGCGGTACTGCAACGCTTGCCGTGTGATATCTACCAGGTCGTGGTAGTATCCTGGAGAGTAGCAGTCGGTGTTGGACACTTCTACGAATTTTTTAAACGCTTGGAAAAGATCATGACTCTTGTACCATGCCCAGGGTCTTATTCTGAAGCTGGGTCGTCGAGTTACGACGTATTTGCCTCGGATTTTGTTGAGGCCGTCAAAGCTATAAACGCTTTTGAGGAGGTAGCGCCAAGCGGACGCTGTTTCGTTGCAGCCGTAGCGGCGCTCAGCGTAGGCTGTAACCCACCTGTCGAGATCCACGGGCGCGTGCCGCCACGCTGACTCCAGCATCAGCTCGTACACCACGTAGTTCTGGTTGATCCCCTCGGGCGTGAGCCCCACACCGATCATCGTGCTGTTGGCCTTCGAGCGCGCCGTATATACGTCACTGTTGATGGTTTTCATGTTCCCGAACATGCCCAGTGTGCCGCCGAAGTTGTGCAGCATGCACCACACGAACGGCTGCCCGAAATACTGCTGATACAAGTCGTACTGCGGCCATTGTTCTGATTGTAGGTCTAATATCAACATGCGCCCCGAGGGAACCGCGGTCAGGAACGCTTTAACTCTTTCCATCGGCCATAGAATTGTATCGTGAACGAACATCCAATTTTGCAGAAGCCAGACAGCACTATCATCGGATTCCTTTAAAGTTGTGTAAATAGCATGAGCTGTATTTTTAACTAGAGCGGTGGACCAGGACTGAATCTTCACTTCGTTAAAAGGATCGGCGGTGTAGATATGATTTGTTCCGGATCCGTCTGTGACTTCGGTTAGGAATTGTTTGCCGAGCTCTTTGAACAAAGGTTCGTTTGGATCGAGGAACGATCCGCAGCAGTAGTCACTATCGAACTTATTCCATGTTTCAACGGCATGAATAGTCACATTAGGGTAGATTCTGGAGAAAGCCTTCGGGACGTGACCGTTGAATGCGGGGAGAACAGGAATGATGCCGAGCTGGAACATATAATCGAGGATGCTGCTCTGTATGTCACGCTGTGCCTCGTGCCAAGACTTGGTGAGCGGGCCGGCCCAGCCGCGGACATTACCCATGCGGTTCCAGGCTAAGAAAGCTGGTCCGGTGAAGTGGTCGTTAATCTCTTCATCTGTCAATCCAAGGCGGCGGTAGATGCGTGTCCAAGCGGTCTCCTGGGCAACCGGAGCCAACGCCAGATTTATACCATTGAGAGCCATCCATTCTACATGCTGCTGCCAGTCTGGAGCGCTCCACCACGCGAAGCTGTACGAAGCCGTGCACACGTTTTGATAATACCGGAATCTGTCGTTAGCGGTCACCACTTCAGAGACTTCGGGCAGCGGACTTGGAATGCTGATACGCTGGTTCTGCCAACCAATATGGCTTTTGCAGTACTTCTTGAGATAATAATTGAACCCCCAAACTGCAGCGACGCCCGTACTTGCCCGTATATGTAACACTCCCTGGCTCGTCCATAAAGAAAACACATCTTTCTTGTCACTAAACAATATCGGATTAACTTCTACGATTACGCCGCTCATGTATTTCGATATGATATTGGACGCTGCATTCTGTTGAACGGTGGCTGGTGTTTTCGTTTGTAATTTGGTCGGGTCTAGGTACTCTAGGTTTAACGCGGATGCTAATAATAACTTGGTTAGAAGAACAATGAGCCGTGGTTTCATGGCGACAGCGGGACTCGCACTGAAAGCCGAGAGCCGAGACGCTTGTTTACAAGGGGCTACTTGGCTTATAGTTGATACGTGATCAATGACCCGTGCTCTGCGCTGACAGCGCTCGCCGCTCACTGTCCGTCCGTTTTATCGTGAATAGATCCTATAATAACACGAGCGTTCTATTTATAGATTTATACCATCCCGTCTTTTGACGAGCACTTGACAACAATGGCTTCTTATGTACTTAATGGATTGGAATGCAAGTTTTTGACATCTCTTTGTAGCGATGAAACATTTTGTTTATGGGTGTAGGGATCGACTGGATAGGGGATCGCTTTTCAGTAATGGTACCGCCTGTTGTTTACGTCTTTTGTTATGCTTTAGATAGGTAGGTACCTAATACTTACCTACCTACCGCTTTAAGATCTGCAGATCGAGTTTTTCTTGAGCTGTGCAAAAATTACATAGGTATTATCGACAATATAAAATAGAAATTACTGCTATAAGTCATCAATATTCGATACGGTTCAATAAAAATAAGATAATTTGTATTCCATGATACAAAATAGTCTATTGAACCGGACCGTAATCTCGCATTCTCTTTATTAGTTTATTTATCTTTTAAGAAACATCGTAAAGGCATATCGTCATTACCACGAATTAAGTCATTACCATTATCTAAAAACTAATTAAGCGTGGCCATACCGCAATACTGATTAAATGTATTGTAACAATAACAATTTGTTCGAATGAGATTGCTACCTTTCGTATGCTCCTATCAAAAATTTGCCATATACCAAATCCCTAAAGAGAGTGAAAAGGGGAGTGGAATTGAGAGATGAATTGCCTGATAATTGATATCTAGAACTTAAGCTTATACTCAAATTGAAAGATTGCTATTACACTTTATCCAGGCGCTTAACTTACTCTAGATGCTGTTACTGATTCCACGCAGACGAAGTCGCGGGCAAAAGCTAGTTCTATATAATTCGATTAGAGTAATTTTACAAACACTGTCAAAAGTAAAATAGTTATTTACGATACAAGTACGGTCGTGTTTTAATTTATCGCCACTCGTTTCGAATTTCCTTTTCGCACGTGTATCGTACAACGTTTTACAGTACATATGGCCCTTTAAACTTTCGACACATGCACGAAAAGTGCTCTTTACGCACTAGTGCGAGAAAGTAGCACCATATGTACTGTAAAGTGTATACTTTTTGCAAATAATTTATTTAAAACTAAACTAGGTGTATAAGTTATGGTTGGGGAGCCCAAGAGGGGATTTAAGAAGTTGCTCGAGCGCGTCAGGTTAAGATGTGAGTGATATCTTGCTACCCGTGGAGTCTACCTTAACCACTTTTAGCCGTCTATGTTGAGCCGTTGGTTGGTGGGGGGTTCAACCAAACGTTAAGCAGATTGTGGATTTGGTCATTTTAGTCAAGTAATGCTATTACTTTTTTTTTCTTTTTTTTTTTTACTAGCCTTTTATGGTGTCCCACTGCTGGGCAAAGGCCTCTCCCCTTGTCTTCCACGACTCCCGATATAGTGCTTAGTCCGGCCAGTTGTTGAGAAAGGTGTTATTACTAAATCTGACAATTATTTGTACGCATTTCCTTAATCTGACGTGACGGTTACAATGTGAAAATCGGGCGTTAAACTTGTGATCGTCAGATTAAGGAAATGCGTACAAATAAATGTCAGATTAAGTTACTAGAAAAATTATAGCATTATATATAACTTGGACCAAAACAATTAAATCCATAATCCACATAACGATTTTTTTAACCCTCCACCGACCCCCGAAATTTAAAAAAATCTGTAGACGCTTTCTTGCTCGCTGGAAAAGAAAACTATATTTATTTATTTAATCTTTATTGCACAAAAGAAAAAACTTTACAGTACAAAAGGCGGACTTAATGCCATAAGGCATTCTCTACCAGTCAACCTTAAGGCTAAGCAGAGATTGTGGGCGGTGCTACAAATACAACAGCAAAAAAAAAGACATATAATCACATATATACAAATATAATATACATATGTACTACCTATCCTTTTTGTCTTCCTATCACCTAATCTTTCGATTCCAATAGGTCTCTACGGCGCTCGAGTAATTAGACATTTAGCATCGCCGGCTCCCCAGCTATTAGTATTGGAACGAAGTGCCTTATCGCACGGTACGAACTTGGCGGATGGGGGAAAGGCGAAAAAAAGTGTAAGTTTTCCGTCACGATCTTTTCTTAACTTCGTTCCAACCGAGTGTTCCATGAACATGGAAATGATTACCTCATATGTAATGTGAAAAAGAAAAGTGTAAGAGTTTTCCGTCACGAGTTTCTGTCACGACCCTTTCTTAACTTCGTTCCAATCCAACAGTGTTCTACGACACACGCATTTTTTCCCTTAATATTGAAAAATAACAGATAAAGGTTAGTTTAAACGCATGGGCTCTCAGGCTTTAACTTTTATAGGTTAGGTATAGTATACCTAATATATTCAACAAAGATAACTTGAGTTTGTTGTATTTTATTAGATTAGACTGGGTCAGGTCATTGAGATGGAAGGTATTTGATTGCTCCTAGCGATAGTTTCTTTTTGTGAAACGGTTAATCCCCTGCCATAGACAAGCAGGGCGTTAACTTACTTGTTGTATTTGCTCAAATAAATCTTTGTCTATAATATTAAATATGGTCCGCGAGACATATGTCTAAATATTTGTGTTGTAGTTGTTTATCCTTGACCTTGCCAAAGCTTTTGACAGTTTCCACTCCCATCCTTCTGCACAAAATTGAAAAACTAGGTATTATAGGCACTCGGCTTAAGCTATTTGCAGACTATCTACGTAAACGAACGTACCCAGTGCCTAAAAATAGACAACGTCACCAGCTCAGACATGAAAAGCACCCCTTATGGGGTTCCCCAAGGAAGTTGCTTATCCAGCACACTATAAATAACTTTTGCAATCTATAATTTGTCAAAGGACCGTCTCATTTCAAACATAGACAGAAAGAATCATACTATTCATGTCTTACAATAGTACTAGCACCCAAAAGAAAAGGATGAGTATAGTTTTTTGTTCTTATTTACTGACAATTTTGTTTGGCCAACTATAGATGCAAAATTATAGCCGGTCAAACAACTTTGTCAGTACAAAAAAGGCGCGAAATTTAAATTTTCTATTGAACGATAACCCTTCATGCCTACATTTTTTTCTAACGGAAATGGCTTGAACTATATGCATAAAGGCTCGACAGGGTGGCCAACTGAAATTAAACTTGTAGGATAAAAAAAAAAGTATTCATAGAGGCAATATATTTTTAATTTAAACATTATCTTGTAACCTGTCCAATTCACAATCTTCCGTCTGAGTTGAAAGGGGTCATTAATTAATTACGTAAGTTTCGATAGACAAAATCGTATTTATGTAATTAATGAACGGCCACTATTAAGAGTATTACATAAAAAAACATCTTAAACGGACTGCTATGTAATAAATAGCTAATAAACAATCAACGCGCACTTTATAAAACTATATGTTAAGTGATGTGTTTTACTGAGTCCAGTAATATAAGCACCTATGTTACAATATAATATAAGTAAAAGAAAATGAGCAGCCGACTTACTGCCGTTACTGCTAAGGTGAAACAACACCAAAGAACACTTTGATTTAAAGTTTTATAGCGGACAGGTATGTTATTTATTTTATTACATACAACAAAAATCTATACTATAAACTAACATAATATTAGAAAAACAACACTCATTAAAGAAAAAAAGTTACTTAAAACATTGCACAAACACAGAGTTATATTCAAAAATAACCTCATTGCACGACTTTTAAATGAGAAACCGATTTATATTGAGTTTTACCACAGCCTTATCGTTAGCTCCTGCCTATATAGTCCGGGAGCCATCATCAATGCCTAACCGGGTTATCTCACTTTTTTAAATTAATACAATCACACCCTATTTTGGAGTTAAGGTACAAACTACAAATATGGTAAAATATATCACAGACATAATTAATCATTTGTTTATAGCCTAAAATGTCTGTGATATATTATATCATCGGTCATAAGAGCTTATAATTATTGTTTTTTCCGAAAGTTCCCTTAAGTAGATCAGAGGCTATGTTAAATAGTCTTTTAAGTTCGAAATAAGAAACCTTTCGCAAAAATCAATGTATTTTCCATTAGTTACCTAACATTTTCTATTTATAAGTTAGATTTTAGTAATAATATCAATAACTTTTCAACGTATCGACACAACTTTGACAAACTCGTACCTAAGCGATGGAATCTAACTGAACATACGATGTCGTATAAGTTGCCAGTTAGCGAATTCTTCTCAAAGCCAATATCGGGATCAAAAAATATTAGTTGAACCAGTACTTGGCATTTGAAATGTACTAACTACTAAGTTCTTGTTCTTGCATTACTGTGAACAATATGTGAATATCTATCTATTCAAGTGAATATAATCTAATTCTCTCGGCTACGTAAATCTTTTTCGAAATATCTACCTACTTTTTTTATAAATTAGCAGCTTGATGTTTTTGTTAAATTGTGAAACGGGACTTACAGTAGGTAACCGGACCTAGGAGGTAACTTAAACAAAGTCCCGTTTTACAATTTAATAATGTGTAGAAATCGTGAAAGTTTAAATTTAAATCAGTGTTTTGATGTTTTTATATTGGCGAAATGCCATGGCATTTGCTTTGAATTTCTGTTCTGCAAAAAAAGTTTAAATACTTTGTAACAGTGGTTCTTTAATGGCAAGATGGTAGTAATGATCTAGTACGTAAGCGACAGCTTAGATTTGAAATGGTCGTTGAAATATACGTTGGTATTTGTACAGCTGTTACGCTTCATAGGTACAGACATACCACAATATTGTTATGAGACGATATTGATCTCGCTCTGTCATGTCGAGTGATCCAGCAATATATGTCTCTGATTTTAAATGTTCCGGGTTACCTTATATGTAACACCGTGTGAAAGTAATTTTACAAGCATTAATTTGTGCTATTGCAATAGTTGTTCCTCTAGTAAACATTTTTAGTTTAATACCCCAGTAGATCGCATCGCACCAGCTGGTAACGACTCAGGGCTGACATTATGCCATTGCGTGGCCTTTTATAAGAGGATCAGTTGAGTAATGAAGTAGGTAATCACGCTGGAGTCTTTTGAAGACATTATTTTCATTCTACAGTCGCGTTTCCTTCTACCGCGGCTTAGCCAGAGCATTCGGAGCGTTTCGTATAGCCTTTGATAAAGTATATCAAAAACTTGAGATATATGAAGTAACCAATCATACTGGTCTTTTGACCTCTACAGTGCGACCAGTTGTCCCTGTGTTCGCACGCGCCTGTTCCGCGCTCACATGTTCTGCCACTGCGTGGTGACGAGCATGTTCGTGTCGAGCGCTCGTGCGATGCGCTCGTGTAAACCGTGGCTTAGCCAGAGCATGCGGAGGGTTTCGTAGCGCGTCGGGCATAGATGGAGGGGGTTGCCGCGGCGGAGGCCCTGGAAAAGGAAAATCAATTTATAGTTTGTCAAAGGACTGTCTCATTTCAAACATAGAGAGAATCATACTATCTTCGTCTTACACAAGTACAAGGACCCAAAAGAAGGTAGTTTTGTTCTTATTTACTGACGATTTGGTTTGACCAACTATATATTCCAAGTTTTTCTTTAACAGTTTTATATTAGTGCGAGACCTTCCTTGATGAATTTGAAGCACAAAAGTCTGCTCGTTCCAGTGTTGGCCGACCGATACTTGCAATTAACCTTTAATCAGTACAAATTGAACCGTAAACCGTAACGGACGGTTACAGTCGATTAGACCTGTTTGAACTTGTATACGTATGTTACGACTGATTTAAGTTGAAATAAAAAAGGGCAGCAAAAGTAAAACTTTATAAAACTCGTGACCATTCAATTTACAAATATACATGTAAAGATTCTATTTTTGACATCTAAAAACCCGATATAAGTAGAAGTGTTTTGGTTTGTGGTGCGTTCCCTCACATCAATTTAACTACAATTATAAATTTTTATAACGTCGCGCGCATCCAGTCGGTGGCCTTACGCACTCATTGTTTGATTATTCCACTGTAAATGTATAGATGGTTAAACTGCGTATGTATAGTAGTAGTGCCCACCTGGTCGGTCTCGCCGTAGTTGTCGAGGTAGGGCGCGGGCAGCATGGCGCCGCGTGCGGGCGCGGCCAGCAGCAGCAGCTCGCAGTCGCGCACGCGCAGGAACATGTATGGTTAAACTGCGTATGTATAGTAGTAGTGCCCACCTGGTCGGTCTCGCCGTAGTTGTCGAGGTAGGGCGCGGGCAGCATGGCGCCGCGTGCGGGCGCGGCCAGCAGCAGCAGCTCGCAGTCGCGCACGCGCAGGAACATGTATGGTTAAACTGCGTATGTATAGTAGTAGTGCCCACCTGGTCGGTCTCGCCGTAGTTGTCGAGGTAGGGCGCGGGCAGCATGGCGCCGCGTGCGGGCGCGGCCAGCAGCAGCAGCTCGCAGTCGCGCACGCGCAGGAACATGTATGGTTAAACTGCGTATGTATAGTAGTAGTGCCCACCTGGTCGGTCTCGCCGTAGTTGTCGAGGTAGGGCGCGGGCAGCATGGCGCCGCGTGCGGGCGCGGCCAGCAGCAGCAGCTCGCAGTCGCGCACGCGCAGGAACATGTATGGTTAAACTGCGTATGTATAGTAGTAGTGCCCACCTGGTCGGTCTCGCCGTAGTTGTCGAGGTAGGGCGCGGGCAGCATGGCGCCGCGTGCGGGCGCGGCCAGCAGCAGCAGCTCGCAGTCGCGCACGCGCAGGAACATGTATGGTTAAACTGCGTATGTA
This sequence comes from Cydia strobilella, assembly GCF_947568885.1. NCBI lineage: Eukaryota > Metazoa > Arthropoda > Insecta > Lepidoptera > Tortricidae > Cydia > Cydia strobilella. Next base: position 11,595,918 of record NC_086054.1, read on the forward strand.
TAGTAGTAGTGCCCACCTGGTCGGTCTCGCCGTAGTTGTCGAGGTAGGGCGCGGGCAGCATGGCGCCGCGTGCGGGCGCGGCCAGCAGCAGCAGCTCGCAGTCGCGCACGCGCAGGAACATGTATGGTTAAACTGCGTATGTATAGTAGTAGTGCCCACCTGGTCGGTCTCGCCGTAGTTGTCGAGGTAGGGCGCGGGCAGCATGGCGCCGCGTGCGGGCGCGGCCAGCAGCAGCAGCTCGCAGTCGCGCACGCGCAGGAACATGTATGGTTAAACTGCGTATGTATAGTAGTAGTGCCCACCTGGTCGGTCTCGCCGTAGTTGTCGAGGTAGGGCGCGGGCAGCATGGCGCCGCGTGCGGGCGCGGCCAGCAGCAGCAGCTCGCAGTCGCGCACGCGCAGGAACATGTATGGTTAAACTGCGTATGTATAGTAGTAGTGCCCACCTGGTCGGTCTCGCCGTAGTTGTCGAGGTAGGGCGCGGGCAGCATGGCGCCGCGTGCGGGCGCGGCCAGCAGCAGCAGCTCGCAGTCGCGCACGCGCAGGAACATGTATGGTTAAACTGCGTATGTATAGTAGTAGTGCCCACCTGGTCGGTCTCGCCGTAGTTGTCGAGGTAGGGCGCGGGCAGCATGGCGCCGCGTGCGGGCGCGGCCAGCAGCAGCAGCTCGCAGTCGCGCACGCGCAGGAACATGTATGGTTAAACTGCGTATGTATAGTAGTAGTGCCCACCTGGTCGGTCTCGCCGTAGTTGTCGAGGTAGGGCGCGGGCAGCATGGCGCCGCGTGCGGGCGCGGCCAGCAGCAGCAGCTCGCAGTCGCGCACGCGCAGGAACATGTATGGTTAAACTGCGTATGTATAGTAGTAGTGCCCACCTGGTCGGTCTCGCCGTAGTTGTCGAGGTAGGGCGCGGGCAGCATGGCGCCGCGTGCGGGCGCGGCCAGCAGCAGCAGCTCGCAGTCGCGCACGCGCAGGAACATGTATGGTTAAACTGCGTATGTATAGTAGTAGTGCCCACCTGGTCGGTCTCGCCGTAGTTGTCGAGGTAGGGCGCGGGCAGCATGGCGCCGCGTGCGGGCGCGGCCAGCAGCAGCAGCTCGCAGTCGCGCACGCGCAGGAACATGTATGGTTAAACTGCGTATGTATAGTAGTAGTGCCCACCTGGTCGGTCTCGCCGTAGTTGTCGAGGTAGGGCGCGGGCAGCATGGCGCCGCGTGCGGGCGCGGCCAGCAGCAGCAGCTCGCAGTCGCGCACGCGCAGGAACATGTATGGTTAAACTGCGTATGTATAGTAGTAGTGCCCACCTGGTCGGTCTCGCCGTAGTTGTCGAGGTAGGGCGCGGGCAGCATGGCGCCGCGTGCGGGCGCGGCCAGCAGCAGCAGCTCGCAGTCGCGCACGCGCAGGAACATGTATGGTTAAACTGCGTATGTATAGTAGTAGTGCCCACCTGGTCGGTCTCGCCGTAGTTGTCGAGGTAGGGCGCGGGCAGCATGGCGCCGCGTGCGGGCGCGGCCAGCAGCAGCAGCTCGCAGTCGCGCACGCGCAGGAACATGTATGGTTAAACTGCGTATGTATAGTAGTAGTGCCCACCTGGTCGGTCTCGCCGTAGTTGTCGAGGTAGGGCGCGGGCAGCATGGCGCCGCGTGCGGGCGCGGCCAGCAGCAGCAGCTCGCAGTCGCGCACGCGCAGGAACATGTATGGTTAAACTGCGTATGTATAGTAGTAGTGCCCACCTGGTCGGTCTCGCCGTAGTTGTCGAGGTAGGGCGCGGGCAGCATGGCGCCGCGTGCGGGCGCGGCCAGCAGCAGCAGCTCGCAGTCGCGCACGCGCAGGAACATGTATGGTTAAACTGCGTATGTATAGTAGTAGTGCCCACCTGGTCGGTCTCGCCGTAGTTGTCGAGGTAGGGCGCGGGCAGCATGGCGCCGCGTGCGGGCGCGGCCAGCAGCAGCAGCTCGCAGTCGCGCACGCGCAGGAACATGTATGGTTAAACTGCGTATGTATAGTAGTAGTGCCCACCTGGTCGGTCTCGCCGTAGTTGTCGAGGTAGGGCGCGGGCAGCATGGCGCCGCGTGCGGGCGCGGCCAGCAGCAGCAGCTCGCAGTCGCGCACGCGCAGGAACATGTATGGTTAAACTGCGTATGTATAGTAGTAGTGCCCACCTGGTCGGTCTCGCCGTAGTTGTCGAGGTAGGGCGCGGGCAGCATGGCGCCGCGTGCGGGCGCGGCCAGCAGCAGCAGCTCGCAGTCGCGCACGCGCAGGAACACTCCGGCGCCGGCGCCGCACGACATGGCGTGGGCGACCACCGCGCCTACTAGCTCGGACCCGCCGCTTCGACCGCTCTGAAAAAAAAAAAAACAAGTTCTAGACACTAAAAACTCATGTGTGTCTTATGTAGCCAGGGGCTGCCACTTTTTTTAGGGTTCCGTACCCAAAGGGTAAAAACGGGACCCTATTACTAAGAAGATTAAGAAGAAGAAAATTAACACTAGGTATACTTAAAGTTTTTAGATACGATAGACAAAAACTCACCTTTTTAATCTCAGTCTGACAGCAATAACTCTGCGAGCACAATATCTGCCCGCACACCAAACACATAGTCGGGTACTTGCTATCATCCCTCTCTGAATTCGGACAAGAGAACTCGGAAACCACATTCATCAACTCCGAGAAGTCATCAGGCAACGGCACTAACTTCGGAGGCTCATTCGTTTCTACTACCGTCTTTATGTCAACTTCCCCAGCGAACCACTCGGTGGAAAGCGCTGACCACTCTTCCGACTTCCTCCTAGACATCGGAGTGTCTATTAACTCTCTAAACGTACTTGGCAAATTTAGATAACCGCACATAACGTCCCAAGTATCACCACCGACCACCGTTAGCTCTGTAGGCGGGCTGATATCGCTTAGGAAGTGATAGAATAGACAGGAAGCCCTTAAGAACGTGTAGCATTGATTCTTTATCTTCTCCCATACGTCATTAGCATTTAAATCTTCAATATCTAAGTTCCCTCGTCTTAGGGTCTTCATGAATGTGAGCAAGTTTTCTAAATCAGGTTTTATAGGTTTGTAGTCTTCGTGTCCTTCCATAGGTTCGTGGCTAACGCAGTTCGAGACGTCTAGTACGATCATAGCTCGTGTGATTAGAGCTCTGAATACTTGTATAGTGAATTGTCTGGCTAGGTGGTTGGGTCGCGCCGGGCCGGCAGTTTTACTGAACAGCGAGGGGGCTGTTAAGACTAAAGCTACTAAAGATTCGAAGGGGTGGTGAGTTAGTGGTGAAGTGCGTTCGAGTGTGTTTAGATTTTCTAGGGCGTGGTGTGCTAGTTGTTTAGGTGAGGGCCAGACGGACGGGATGACAGCGGCTAGTCGTATTAAAGCTTGAAGGGCGTCGCGATGCCTGGAGGGTAGGTCGCCAAGGAGCGGCCGTTTCTCGGCCTGAAGTACCGCGTTTGTACTAAGGATTGTGTATGATGTGGCCTTGTATAAAGCTTCTACGGATGACAGCGGATTTGAGCCCTCAATGTCGCCGCATACGACTGGCAATATCTGCGAAGGGAAATGCATATAAGTTTATACATAATCAAAATAAAAACTGCACGATTGACTCAAAATATCCCTTTGTAAAGCTAAGTCCTGCTCAATACGACCTTTTTGAAAATAATGTGTTTCGCTTTTAATCCCACTCGCAAACTGGGTCAGCAAGTAGACAGCCGCTTTATCGATCGACTTACTAAATTGTTGCTGTCCCGTCCATGATGCCTGTCAACTATGCGAGCGAGACAGCAATGTAATTATGCGCGTGTAATAAAGATAGCAACAGGCGGATCAGTGGAAATTCCTTGCGGTAAGCGTTCTTTCTTTAACATACAAATGAAGCCTCACGTTAACAAACTCCGTGATGAGCCTCTTCATATCGTCCGTGTACGCGGGGATCACGCCCTCGAAGTGCACCATGAACTCCTGAGGCAGCAGATCCTGGGATTGGGTCAACATGTAGACTGGCGCATCGTCGGTGGACTCTCCGTCTTCCATGTCGGATGACTGCGCTCCCACGCTACGCGCTCGCGCCTACAAAATATGTCAATGAGGAAACCATATCCCTGAGAAAGCTGTATTTCATTACGAATGAGGGCTAACGCGTATGAATTCGCCGCTAGGGGCGCTAGTGTAGATGGTGGTCTTCGCAAAGTTCGAAATGTCAAATGTCACTTCAATGACTGACAGCTGTTCTTTAGTCTTTTGGACCACCATCAACAGAGGCGCCAACTGGTGAGCAAAAAAACGATAGCCCTAATTGGTAAAATGTGAAAACCATATCCCTGAGAAAACTGTATTTCATTACTTATTGGTTAAAATTTGAAAACCATATCCCTGAGAAAGCTGTATTTCATTACTCATTGGTCAAAATATAAAAATCATATCGCTGAGAAAGCTGTATATCAGAGTTTTGAATGATTCACGGTTAGTTTCACTAGACTTATATTGACCGGGTATACAAAAGGTAATCATGGTCTATATCCCGGTCAATATAAGTCTAGTGAAGCTGTATATCATTACGAATTGGTCAAAATGTGAAAACCATTTACCCGAAAAAGCTGTAATCTCTACAGGCTTTAAAATAGGGTGCTGCTTTGTAATTATGTTATGACTTTAGTCTTAGTCTTTGTAAAATTACGTTGAATTTACTTAGTGCTTATCCGTCAATTAACGTAGGGGGCGCCACTACTACAATCTGAGGGTCTATCGCGAAACAAGAAAATCTAAATTCCGTTATCTAACATCTCTGTCACTCTTGCATATTCGAGCGATAAAGAGGCAGATAGCGAAATTTCGGATTCGCGTTTCCCGGTAGGTCCTCTGTAAACAAACCGCCTTGATGCATCAATGTCATATTTTATTATCTCTGAAAAGTTACGGGCTAGTGCTGCACTCTGGTGGCAGAACATTGCAGTAATACCCCCTATTGTGTTTGTTGGATGGTGGTAATGGTAATATTTCATAGGGGAATTAAAGTTTTTTGAATAAGGGAATTAATAGCTGTGACGTCAGTGAGAATCATTGTTTAAGCCATTTATTACCTGACACAGCATCTCCTCGCAAGACTCAGTGCATACATGCACAGCCTCAGAAAAAACTTGGTGTTTCAGTATCAGCGCGACAGAGTCCCTAAATACTTCTTCAGATAACGGTGGCGGCGCACCGGCCGGCAATGTCGGTGCGGGTAACAGGGGCAGGGAAGTATTGCATAGTCGCTCGCAGAGAGGACAGAGGTATTCCTTCTTTTCTGCATCGAAAGCCGCTGGTTGTCGCAGACGGTAGGGCCTGGAACAAGTAGATATCATTAGTGTGCGTACTAATAAAAATCTCGAACGTTTCAATCAGTGACTTCCACTTAAGGCTCACTATACAAAATTTTCCCATTTTACAAGCTTTTTATTAACTTGCAATGTACCTACGTAAGTAAGTATGTATGTAATATGTAACTATGTTTGTACGGGTCAAATCTTGGAATTTAAATTTGACCCACTTTCCGGTTTCCGATGATGCTGAAAATTTGCATACATTTGTAAGTCGGGTGACAATGCAATATTATGGTACCATCGAGCTGATCTGATGATGGAGACAGGAGGTGGTCATAGGAACTTTGTGATAAAACAATGCAACCTAATTGTGTTTGGGGTTTTTAGAATTGTCTCGATGAGTATTAGTTGCCTGTGAAAAGAAAAGTACTCAGCGATAAAAGCTTGTACCAAAAATGAAATTTTTGCCAAAACTTATTTAATTTGAACTTTGGTTTACTTATAGCAAAATGGGATGAATTTTGTTTGTGTGAGACAGCAATGAAACAAAAGAAATGCTGCTTTATTTGGTTTATGAAAGGTTCTAATTGGATTGAAACAGTGTATATTGTAATGCACATCGGGCCTTACGACGATAAAGTGATACATTATCAAGTCGGATTGTCAACTGAGATCTGTATGTTACCTCCTCGTCTCCCTCTCGAGCACGGCGCGCACGTAGTGCTTGGCGCAGGCGGCGTGCAGCGCGTGCCCGCACACGGACACATGCGCGCGCGGCTGTATGTTACCTCCTCGTCTCCCTCTCGAGCACGCCGCGCACGTAGTGCTTGGCGCAGGCGGCGTGCAGCGCGTGCCCGCACACGGACACGTGCGCGCGCGGCTGTATGTTACCTCCTCGTCTCCCTCTCGAGCACGCCGCGCACGTAGTGCTTGGCGCAGGCGGCGTGCAGCGCGTGCCCGCACACGGACACATGCGCGCGCGGCTGTATGTTACCTCCTCGTCTCCCTCTCGAGCACGCCGCGCACGTAGTGCTTGGCGCAGGCGGCGTGCAGCGCGTGCCCGCACACGGACACATGCGCGCGCGGCTGTATGTTACCTCCTCGTCTCCCTCTCGAGCACGCCGCGCACGTAGTGCTTGGCGCAGGCGGCGTGCAGCGCGTGCCCGCACACGGACACATGCGCGCGCGGCTGTATGTTACCTCCTCGTCTCCCTCTCGAGCACGCCGCGCACGTAGTGCTTGGCGCAGGCGGCGTGCAGCGCGTGCCCGCACACGGACACATGCGCGCGCGGCTGTATGTTACCTCCTCGTCTCCCTCTCGAGCACGCCGCGCACGTAGTGCTTGGCGCAGGCGGCGTGCAGCGCGTGCCCGCACACGGACACATGCGCGCGCGGCTGTATGTTACCTCCTCGTCTCCCTCTCGAGCACGCCGCGCACGTAGTGCTTGGCGCAGGCGGCGTGCAGCGCGTGCCCGCACACGGACACATGCGCGCGCGGCTGTATGTTACCTCCTCGTCTCCCTCTCGAGCACGCCGCGCACGTAGTGCTTGGCGCAGGCGGCGTGCAGCGCGTGCCCGCACACGGACACATGCGCGCGCGGCTGTATGTTACCTCCTCGTCTCCCTCTCGAGCACGCCGCGCACGTAGTGCTTGGCGCAGGCGGCGTGCAGCGCGTGCCCGCACACGGACACATGCGCGCGCGGCTGTATGTTACCTCCTCGTCTCCCTCTCGAGCACGCCGCGCACGTAGTGCTTGGCGCAGGCGGCGTGCAGCGCGTGCCCGCACACGGACACATGCGCGCGCGGCTGTATGTTACCTCCTCGTCTCCCTCTCGAGCACGCCGCGCACGTAGTGCTTGGCGCAGGCGGCGTGCAGCGCGTGCCCGCACACGGACACATGCGCGCGCGGCTGTATGTTACCTCCTCGTCTCCCTCTCGAGCACGCCGCGCACGTAGTGCTTGGCGCAGGCGGCGTGCAGCGCGTGCCCGCACACGGACACATGCGCGCGCGGCTGTATGTTACCTCCTCGTCTCCCTCTCGAGCACGCCGCGCACGTAGTGCTTGGCGCAGGCGGCGTGCAGCGCGTGCCCGCACACGGACACATGCGCGCGCGGCTGTATGTTACCTCCTCGTCTCCCTCTCGAGCACGCCGCGCACGTAGTGCTTGGCGCAGGCGGCGTGCAGCGCGTGCCCGCACACGGACACATGCGCGCGCGGCTGTATGTTACCTCCTCGTCTCCCTCTCGAGCACGCCGCGCACGTAGTGCTTGGCGCAGGCGGCGTGCAGCGCGTGCCCGCACACGGACACATGCGCGCGCGGCTGTATGTTACCTCCTCGTCTCCCTCTCGAGCACGCCGCGCACGTAGTGCTTGGCGCAGGCGGCGTGCAGCGCGTGCCCGCACACGGACACATGCGCGCGCGGCTGTATGTTACCTCCTCGTCTCCCTCTCGAGCACGCCGCGCACGTAGTGCTTGGCGCAGGCGGCGTGCAGCGCGTGCCCGCACACGGACACATGCGCGCGCGGCTGTATGTTACCTCCTCGTCTCCCTCTCGAGCACGCCGCGCACGTAGTGCTTGGCGCAGGCGGCGTGCAGCGCGTGCCCGCACACGGACACGTGCGCGCGCGGCTGTATGTTACCTCCTCGTCTCCCTCTCGAGCACGCCGCGCACGTAGTGCTTGGCGCAGGCGGCGTGCAGCGCGTGCCCGCACACGGACACGTGCGCGCGCGGCTGTATGTTACCTCCTCGTCTCCCTCTCGAGCACGCCGCGCACGTAGTGCTTGGCGCAGGCGGCGTGCAGCGCGTGCCCGCACACGGACACGTGCGCGCGCGGCTGTATGTTACCTCCTCGTCTCCCTCTCGAGCACGCCGCGCACGTAGTGCTTGGCGCAGGCGGCGTGCAGCGCGTGCCCGCACACGGACACGTGCGCGCGCGGCTGTATGTTACCTCCTCGTCTCCCTCTCGAGCACGCCGCGCACGTAGTGCTTGGCGCAGGCGGCGTGCAGCGCGTGCCCGCACACGGACACGTGCGCGCGCGGCTGTATGTTACCTCCTCGTCTCCCTCTCGAGCACGCCGCGCACGTAGTGCTTGGCGCAGGCGGCGTGCAGCGCGTGCCCGCACACGGACACGTGCGCGCGCGGCTGTATGTTACCTCCTCGTCTCCCTCTCGAGCACGCCGCGCACGTAGTGCTTGGCGCAGGCGGCGTGCAGCGCGTGCCCGCACACGGACACGTGCGCGCGCGGCTGTATGTTACCTCCTCGTCTCCCTCTCGAGCACGCCGCGCACGTAGTGCTTGGCGCAGGCGGCGTGCAGCGCGTGCCCGCACACGGACACGTGCGCGCGCGGCTGTATGTTACCTCCTCGTCTCCCTCTCGAGCACGCCGCGCACGTAGTGCTTGGCGCAGGCGGCGTGCAGCGCGTGCCCGCACACGGACACGTGCGCGCGCGGCTGTATGTTACCTCCTCGTCTCCCTCTCGAGCACGCCGCGCACGTAGTGCTTGGCGCAGGCGGCGTGCAGCGCGTGCCCGCACACGGACACGTGCGCGCGCGGCTGTATGTTACCTCCTCGTCTCCCTCTCGAGCACGCCGCGCACGTAGTGCTTGGCGCAGGCGGCGTGCAGCGCGTGCCCGCACACGGACACGTGCGCGCGCGGCTGTATGTTACCTCCTCGTCTCCCTCTCGAGCACGCCGCGCACGTAGTGCTTGGCGCAGGCGGCGTGCAGCGCGTGCCCGCACACGGACACGTGCGCGCGCGGCTGTATGTTACCTCCTCGTCTCCCTCTCGAGCACGCCGCGCACGTAGTGCTTGGCGCAGGCGGCGTGCAGCGCGTGCCCGCACACGGACACGTGCGCGCGCGGCTGTATGTTACCTCCTCGTCTCCCTCTCGAGCACGCCGCGCACGTAGTGCTTGGCGCAGGCGGCGTGCAGCGCGTGCCCGCACACGGACACGTGCGCGCGCGGCTGTATGTTACCTCCTCGTCTCCCTCTCGAGCACGCCGCGCACGTAGTGCTTGGCGCAGGCGGCGTGCAGCGCGTGCCCGCACACGGACACGTGCGCGCGCGGCTGTATGTTACCTCCTCGTCTCCCTCTCGAGCACGCCGCGCACGTAGTGCTTGGCGCAGGCGGCGTGCAGCGCGTGCCCGCACACGGACACGTGCGCGCGCGGCTGTATGTTACCTCCTCGTCTCCCTCTCGAGCACGCCGCGCACGTAGTGCTTGGCGCAGGCGGCGTGCAGCGCGTGCCCGCACACGGACACGTGCGCGCGCGGCTGTATGTTACCTCCTCGTCTCCCTCTCGAGCACGCCGCGCACGTAGTGCTTGGCGCAGGCGGCGTGCAGCGCGTGCCCGCACACGGACACGTGCGCGCGCGGCTGTATGTTACCTCCTCGTCTCCCTCTCGAGCACGCCGCGCACGTAGTGCTTGGCGCAGGCGGCGTGCAGCGCGTGCCCGCACACGGACACGTGCGCGCGCGGCTGTATGTTACCTCCTCGTCTCCCTCTCGAGCACGCCGCGCACGTAGTGCTTGGCGCAGGCGGCGTGCAGCGCGTGCCCGCACACGGACACGTGCGCGCGCGGCTGTATGTTACCTCCTCGTCTCCCTCTCGAGCACGCCGCGCACGTAGTGCTTGGCGCAGGCGGCGTGCAGCGCGTGCCCGCACACGGACACGTGCGCGCGCGGCTGTATGTTACCTCCTCGTCTCCCTCTCGAGCACGCCGCGCACGTAGTGCTTGGCGCAGGCGGCGTGCAGCGCGTGCCCGCACACGGACACGTGCGCGCGCGGCTGTATGTTACCTCCTCGTCTCCCTCTCGAGCACGCCGCGCACGTAGTGCTTGGCGCAGGCGGCGTGCAGCGCGTGCCCGCACACGGACACGTGCGCGCGCGGCTGCGCGGCCGCCGCCGGCAGCACGGCCGAGCCGCACGAGAACGAGACCAGTACCAGCGGCTCTGCGGTCAGCTCCACGCGAGCCTGCGAACATGTTTCACTAAATTATATACATACTAAGCAAGTACGCATGTGCTCTAAAATAACTTTAGACCAACTAATATTTTAGACCTGTGCATATGTAATTAAGTAATTTATATGAACAAATTCGTACGCCTACCGGCAAAACATAGTGATCGCAATATGCTTTATTTTTTTAGACCAATATTATGTACCTATGTTAAACGAATAAATGTGCCATTTTTAACCAAAGGGGTACTTATTGTCGCTTGTCAGTTAAGCGCTATTGCCATATAGCTTCAATTAGAAATCAACAAGTGTTAATCAATTTAAAAATAGACTAGACAAACTATGCTAACTGTGCTAAGTGAACTATGATTTAGACGTACCAGCATCAGCTGCCTGTCTAAAATGAAATAATAATAATAATAATAATAATAATAATAACCTTATCGTCAAGCGACAATGTGGTACCTTTTGGTTGAAAATGTCACAAATGCATTCTGATTCTGAAAAACTTCCGCCGAATGACGGTTTGTATCACTGAAAATCAATAAATCAACATTTAAAATTTCAAATTATTTGAAAACTTAAAACCTATTACAACCTATTCAAAGCCAGAACAAATAAACTATTCTTCAACTTGTGGACTTTATCCCAGGCCTCGTCATCTCTTCCTATCAAGAGAGACTAGTGTCAAGATTAGCATCAATAGCTGGTCACTAAAATTTTTGTAATAAAAAAATGGTCGCTATTTTGAAATTTTGACGTACCTATTTGGCCGATTGCGTTTGATAACATATTTGTACAGCGGTTATCACACTGGATACAATTCGCACGTCGCTCCGATGTTTTAGCGAAACAACGTTATGAACGTATTATAGCAACATCTCGCTCGCACATCGTAGAAACGTGCGAAAAACATCCGTGGTATCTGCTTATCGTACCTCCTCCTGGCACATGATGCAGACGCGCGGGGCCTCACTGACGCCGCCGCCCCACACGCCGAGCGCCGCCCCGCAGTATAACGGACTAAGTTACCTCCTCCTGGCACATGATGCAGACGCGCGGGGCCTCGCTGACGCCGCCGCCCCACACGCCGAGCGCCGCCCCGCAGTATAACGGACTAAGTTACCTCCTCCTGGCACATGATGCAGACGCGCGGGGCCTCACTGACGCCGCCCCCCCACACGCCGAGCGCCGCCCCGCAGTATAACGGACTAAGTTACCTCCTCCTGGCACATGATGCAGACGCGCGGGGCCTCGCTGACGCCGCCGCCCCACACGCCGAGCGCCGCCCCGCAGTATAACGGACTAAGTTACCTCCTCCTGGCACATGATGCAGACGCGCGGGGCCTCGCTGACGCCGCCCCCCCACACGCCGAGCGCCGCCCCGCAGTATAACGGACTAAGTTACCTCCTCCTGGCACATGATGCAGACGCGCGGGGCCTCGCTGACGCCGCCCCCCCACACGCCGAGCGCCGCCCCGCAGTATAACGGACTAAGTTACCTCCTCCTGGCACATGATGCAGACGCGCGGGGCCTCGCTGACGCCGCCCCCCCACACGCCGAGCGCCGCCCCGCAGTATAACGGACTAAGTTACCTCCTCCTGGCACATGATGCAGACGCGCGGGGCCTCGCTGACGCCGCCCCCCCACACGCCGAGCGCCGCGCCGCAGTATAACGGACTAAGTTACCTCCTCCTGGCACATGATGCAGACGCGCGGGGCCTTGCTGACGCCGCCCCCCCACACGCCGAGCGCCGCCCCGCAGTATAACGGACTAAGTTACCTCCTCCTGGCACATGATGCAGACGCGCGGGGCCTCGCTGACGCCGCCCCCCCACACGCCGAGCGCCGCGCCGCAGTATAACGGACTAAGTTACCTCCTCCTGGCACATGATGCAGACGCGCGGGGCCTCGCTGACGCCGCCCCCCCACACGCCGAGCGCCGCGCCGCAGTATAACGGACTAAGTTACCTCCTCCTGGCACATGATGCAGACGCGCGGGGCCTCGCTGACGCCGCCCCCCCACACGCCGAGCGCCGCCCCGCAGTATAACGGACTAAGTTACCTCCTCCTGGCACATGATGCAGACGCGCGGGGCCTCGCTGACGCCGCCCCCCCACACGCCGAGCGCCGCGCCGCAGTATAACGGACTAAGTTACCTCCTCCTGGCACATGATGCAGACGCGCGGGGCCTCGCTGACGCCGCCCCCCCACACGCCGAGCGCCGCGCCGCAGTATAACGGACTAAGTTACCTCCTCCTGGCACATGATGCAGACGCGCGGGGCCTCGCTGACGCCGCCCCCCCACACGCCGAGCGCCGCGCCGCAGTATAACGGACTAAGTTACCTCCTCCTGGCACATGATGCAGACGCGCGGGGCCTCGCTGACGCCGCCCCCCCACACGCCGAGCGCCGCGCCGCAGTATAACGGACTAAGTTACCTCCTCCTGGCACATGATGCAGACGCGCGGGGCCTCGCTGACGCCGCCCCCCCACACGCCGAGCGCCGCGCCGCAGTATAACGGACTAAGTTACCTCCTCCTGGCACATGATGCAGACGCGCGGGGCCTCGCTGACGCCGCCCCCCCACACGCCGAGCGCCGCGCCGCAGTATAACGGACTAAGTTACCTCCTCCTGGCACATGATGCAGACGCGCGGGGCCTCGCTGACGCCGCCCCCCCACACGCCGAGCGCCGCGCCGCAGTATAACGGACTAAGTTACCTCCTCCTGGCACATGATGCAGACGCGCGGGGCCTCGCTGACGCCGCCCCCCCACACGCCGAGCGCCGCGCCGCAGTATAACGGACTAAGTTACCTCCTCCTGGCACATGATGCAGACGCGCGGGGCCTCGCTGACGCCGCCGCCCCACACGCCGAGCGCCGCCCCGCAGTATAACGGACTAAGTTACCTCCTCCTGGCACATGATGCAGACGCGCGGGGCCTCACTGACGCCGCCCCCCCACACGCCGAGCGCCGCGCCGCAGTATAACGGACTAAGTTACCTCCTCCTGGCACATGATGCAGACGCGCGGGGCCTCGCTGACGCCGCCGCCCCACACGCCGAGCGCCGCCCCGCAGTATAACGGACTAAGTTACCTCCTCCTGGCACATGATGCAGACGCGCGGGGCCTCGCTGACGCCGCCGCCCCACACGCCGAGCGCCGCGCCGCAGTATAACGGACTAAGTTACCTCCTCCTGGCACATGATGCAGACGCGCGGGGCCTCGCTGACGCCGCCCCCCCACACGCCGAGCGCCGCGCCGCAGTATAACGGACTAAGTTACCTCCTCCTGGCACATGATGCAGACGCGCGGGGCCTCGCTGACGCCGCCCCCCCACACGCCGAGCGCCGCGCCGCAGTATAACGGACTAAGTTACCTCCTCCTGGCACATGATGCAGACGCGCGGGGCCTCGCTGACGCCGCCGCCCCACACGCCGAGCGCCGCGCCGCAGTATAACGGACGGATTTCCTGCTCCTCTGCTGTCACCTAAATCACAAGTAGTTGGTTAGTTGGCTGTTTCTATCGCTTTATTCTCGTGGTCATATTCTTGACCAGCCTTATAGATTTCCAAACCAATTCAGGTTATTTTTTAGAGGAACTGTACCTTCTCCCAAATAATCGAAAATGCCACCGAAATTTTCCGAATTTTCCGCCATAAACAAAAAAATGGGTCCAATTTACATTGCGTCACAAGTCATCTCACTCTTCGTTCTAAAAAAATTACAACTATTTCGAACTACGTACGGTCGTCCCTATTATTCATCACGGATAAATTGGTAAAGTTATGATTCTTACCTCAGTTGTGGTTTCTTCGAACAGAACAGCGTTGTTTGAAATGAAATTGTTCATTTGTGTCTTCATCTGAGCCATTACTTTGGCCCTTCGCTCCGCCGCTAACTTAGCACGCCGCGCCTTCTCCGCTTCTGCATGAAAAGTAAAAGTAAGTTTTCAAAGGGGCCCTCCACATTCAGTGCGTGAATAACCCGCGAAGCCGTGAACGCGAAGTGAAAAGTCGATTTCGCACTTTTTTCACGCTTTTGCGCGTTGTCCTTCGTATTTTTAATATGTATTTAACATCTTGTAACTTACCTATATTGAACAAATAAATCTTTGAATCTTTTTTCGTGCTTCGTCAAAAAGAGTGAGAGTGCGGAGTTTTGCGTAGACTCCGCGCCACGAAGTCGCTGCTGTGATAAATGTGTAGAGGGCGTAAAGTGTGACTGCTTCCTTAAGGTTCCGTTTAGACGTGCGAATATGACGCTAAATAACTAAATATACAATGTTATGTTAGCGCATTACTGACCGGCAGCGCCATCATTAGGCGGTTTTTCCTCCTGGTCGGTCTCCATTTGTTCTCCGTCGCCGACATGCTCGTCCGCTTGCCCAAGCAGCGTCCTTAAGAAATAAATAAAACATTACATAAAGCCGTAGGATATCCTGGTCACGGCACCAATATTAGTGTATGTGACAAACTATACTTAGAGGTCAAAATATTTTACAAACTTTTTGGAGATAATTAAATGATTTTACAAACTTTCTGGAGTTAATCAAATGGGAGGTTTCCAACGACATACCTAAATAAGGGAACACTCAGATGTTCTGTCATTATGTCATTTATTAGACACGAAACATTTTTTTGACGGCACTACTATTTGAATATGGTCGATGGTACAATTGAAGAGTAGTTTTTACTTGTCTCGTATCGCATGTCGCATTGTCAGTGGAGACTGGAGACTAATGAAGGCAGGTAATGAAGGTACGTACTTGCACTTGTGCAGCAGCCACTTGGCGAGCGGGCGGTGCGCGTCGACGCGCGGGCTGGCGAGCAGGCGCTGCAGCAGCACCAGCAGCCCGGTCCGCTGCGCGCTCTCGGCGAACGCGAGGAACTCGTAGTGCCCGCTCTCCTCGTCGCGGAGCGCGTAGCCCATCAGGTGTAGAGCCTGGAAGACTAGACCATTAAGGACATTTCCAAAAATAATGAAGGTACATCTAAATTCTAGGCTGGAGTGCGTGATACGTGTGGGGCCGGCGATAACACGGCGCACGAATACATCGCACTGGCGCCGCGCACGCTAAGGCAACGTGATTTTTAACATTTGGTGAGAAAGTTATTACTAATAAATATCCAAGCGGGTCTATGGACGGTCCGGTCTTTCTGAGCATCTTTTTCATTTCGTTCGACGATTTCGAACCGACGATTCAACTATAGACGGCGTGCATAAACTGTAGGGGGCAGCACAGGAGACGTCAGATTTTTGGCGCGAGGCGTAAATGTGTAGTTTATGCTTCCAAAGTAGCCCACAAGATGGCAGCACTCGCTTTGGCGTGAAGTGTCAATGTACATGTGATGTACATGTTTATGGTTCCGATTCAGGCCACAAGATGGCAGACCCTCCAACGCGCACGGTCCCTATAGCGCCGCAGTATACCTATGATGTGAATCTATCTGAAGTTTAATAAGTTGAGGAGAGATACGCGAATACATTTCTATAGGTGAGAAAATTACTATTACCTATTTTTATTTTATTAACATAGCTATTTAAATTTCGATAATTATTAATTTCGAATTACAGAAACTTACCTTGTGCACTTGTGTCTCCGAAAACGACCTCGCCCTGAGGTCCAGCGCCCGCTCTAATACTGTCCTCAGGACATACATGACGGCGTCGCACTGGAGCAGGCTCGCGAGCAGACGGAAGGGCGGCGTTAACTTGGGCAGAGGCGGCGGCGGGCAGCATTCGGGGAGACCTTTATAGAATATACTTATTTAGTTATATTCAATTTTATTGCACAAGAACAAATAAAAAGTACATCGTAGAAGAGACAGAATAGTAAAATACACTTCCAATGTGTTTGGGTTAGCGTTGGTTCATAACTATTCCAAATTTCAAATCGATAGCTTCAGTAGTTCTCGAGATATTTAGCAATGTGACAAACAGACATACGGACAGAGTCGCACCATAAGGGTTCCTTTTGTACCTTTTTGGTACGAAACCCTAAAAAGGGACAGATCATATAGCTACTTTACTCCTAGAAAGTTCTTCCCAGGTGTACCTAATAGAAGAATTTTTCATGTTCATCACACGAATGAGGTTTATGCAAAAGTCTGTAAACCTCACAAGGCTTTCACGATTTCTTATTACATATTAATTACCTAAAAGTTTACTTGACAACTTACGTAGTAAAGGCTAAACTCATGAGCACCCTTACTTCTAGTATTCTTTACTCATTAAATGTTCTTCGCTAGTGTAATAAAAGAAGAACGTATCATATTCGTAAGGCTTCATCTTGCTTGCCTTAGATAACCCCAATGGGCATAAACACTAAATAAATAAATAAACAACCAAATGTCTACACCTATGCAAGAAAGACATAAACGATAATTCATAAACGCCTTAAAAATCTAACAAGTCGTTGATAATCGTTTGTAAGTGAAAGAAAATTAAACAGAGGTTTGCTAAGTTTTATCAATAAGGGGGTAAATCTTACCAGCAGCCTTCCTTCTACTCCTCTGTACTCAAACTTACACAATAAACTATTTTTTTTTCATTCTGTTCCTCTTCACTCCTAGAAAGCTCTTCCCTAGTGTAGTGATAGAAGAACGTGTCGTATTCGTCGTACAGATGTGGTTTTACAGCTTGTAGACATCACGGTTAACTTCATAGACTTACACAACTACTTGTCAACCTAAAATCTACTTCACAACCTACATAATTAAGATCAAATCTTACCAGCAGCTTTCCTTCTACTCCTCTGTTCCTCTTCACTCCTAGAAAGCTCTTCCCTAGTGTAGTGATAGAAGAACGTGTCGTATTCGTCGTACAGATGTGGTTTTTCAGCTTGTAGACATCACGGTTAACTTCATAGACTTACACAACTACTTGTCAACCTAAAATCTACTTCACAACCTACATAATTAAGATCAAATCTTACCAGCAGCTTTCCTTCTACTCCTCTGTTCCTCTTCACTCCTAGAAAGCTCTTCCCTAGTGTAGTGATAGAAGAACGTGTCGTATTCGTCGTACAGATGTGGTTTCAACTTGTAGACTCCGCGATTGTTACCGCCCGTGGGCTTTATGAAGTCGGCCACCTCATGGATGACTGCTTCTAGGCCTGTTTCGTGTAGCTGGTCTTCGGGTAGCGATCTGAGTAAAAAACAAGTCACAATATCAATCATCATGTTCCTCACGTTATCCCGGCATATTTCAACGGCTTATGGCCTGGGGTCCACTTGACAACTAATCCCAAGAATTGACATAGGCACTAGTTTTTACGAAAGCGACTGACCTTCCAACCGATAGGGGAAACTAGGCCTTATTAGGATTAGTCCGGTTTCCTTACGATGTTTTCCTTCACCAAAAAGCAACTGGTAAATAACAAATGATATTTCGTACGTAAGTTCCGATAAACTCAATGTACGAGCCGGGGTTTGAACCGGCGACCTCCGGATTGAAAGTCGCACGCTCTTACCGCTAGACCACCAGCGCTCTCAAACAAGTTAAAATATACCGTAAATAATTTCGCGTCTCAATGTTACTGGGTCACTTAGTGTAATTTATTGAACGAGTTGTAAAATTTTTGAGAGTTGAGAATTTAAGTAACAGCGAGTGTCAAATTATTGCATTATACGGTAATGTCCTTAAAATTTCAGTACATTCTGTTTGTACACATCACCATGCCCACCATTATGTTTGTAATCACAAAAATATGATTTTTATATTATTTGTTTGTTTCACGTACCTGTTAAGTTCAGAGTGCGGCATGGGTTTGACACATAGCATCTGTATAATCTCTTTTTTTGTTCTGTCTTCATTGGTGACCTCTCCAACACCAGGTACATATCGGGATCCCACCACTGAGGACAAATATAATTAAAACTAAATTGTACACAAAGCAACATATTAGACAGACCGATAGTAGGACTTATCACATTGAAATAAGGTTTATGGTGAAGATACATGGTCGCAGTTGGTAGCTGCACTTGGGAAGAGCTCGAAACAGATCACGATAGGGGGAGGGGTACCATCGCGAAAGTTCGCGAAACCCACGACATGACTTGGTTTTAAGATCTAGCCCGACACGCGCAAAGAGGCACAATCCTCCAGAGGTGCCGTCGACACGATCCCCTACTTCAGCTGCCTCAAATGTGGTCGCAAATGCCGGTCTCGCATTGGTTTATAAAGAGATCGGACGTGCTTACATAATATGTCAAAATGTAGATTTGTAGAAGGCCTTAGGTTTATGTATACTGAAATAACTTACCAGTAATTAGTAGCCCTAGGAACTCCTCAAGCATGCTAATGGTGTGCCTCAGGGCGTCATCTTCGATCCCTCGTTGTTCGAAGTCCGATGCGGCCCAGTCGAGGAGATTGAATTTGTTCAGTACGTGGATTATAAACTCGTTGCTCTCTATGAGAGACGCTCCGATCTGTAAAAGAATATAATGTTTATCTGAAAAGTCAACTAAAAGTTTTATATTTAGGCCAATATATGGCAGACCCTATACTGCTCATGGCAGCGTAAGTGATGGCATGTGGGCGGAGGTCGAAGGGATCTTCAGGAGTCGGAGGGAAACCAGCGTATATCTCTTATGGCGTACACGAGTACATATTTCTTATACCTATTCAACCTATGAGTATTGATTACAGCGCCACCTATAGACTTTCTCGTGAACTACGTACGCTGGTGGGTGCGTAAAGTAGGTAAGCCATCGAGGATTCGATATAGAATAGAGGGTGTCCCATAGATGGCGCTGTTAACGCAAGTTAACGGGGCGTGAACTGTAAGAGACATCATCTGCACCAAAAATACTGTTTTCTTTTAATCAATAAAAAAGAGAAACCAAACGTAGAAAGGCAGATGGGAAGAGCTGACTAGACGTTCTCAGGGCTATCAGGGGTGCCAATGGTCTTACAAAAAAGTGGAGAAGAATAAGTCGTAAATCATTCTAGGATCATCAGATCCTTGAATCCAAAGGATGAGGATGCAACTGGTCTAACCACTAAGATAAGAGAGAGAGAGAGAGAGAGAGAGTGTACCTGCAGCATGACGACGTCTCTGTCCAACATCTCGGCGCGGCACTTGACGTTGTGGTAGAAGTACAGCTGGTTGAGCAACGCAAACCCGTTCCGCCGCCACATGCCGGCGTGGACTTGTGCGATCATGGCCATCGTCCGCAGCACGGGCTCTGCAATCAAACAATAAAAATTGACAATTACTTAAGGATCATTATAAAAAATGTAGCTAAAACAAAACAAGACTGCTTCAGAATCCGTGGCGTGTCGCGCGTCGTTTGGACAGAAGGCCCGTGAGTCTGTAAGCCGTGTCGCGTTTTCAATCCGCGCTAAAAACCAACTCGTTAAAAGTCGGCTGACGAATAGTGCGCCGCACCGAACATGTGATAGACAGCCGTTTTGCGGCGGGGTGGGAACTGGCTTGTCATTTTCATATTCGTTTATCTCGGGCTAAATAGGCTAGGATAGCCTATACATATCAGCAACTCACCAATAAGTTCCTCAGGAGGGGGCTTCGGTCGATCCTGGCGGTCGAACTCGGGACTGTGGTAGTTCAAGCCGTGCTTATGCAGAGACAGATGTAGACCGGAGAGGAACCGGGAAAGTGGCCGGTGGATGGAAACGGGCTCGGTAGATACGTCGTAGGGGATCACTGAGGCCGATTGGTTACCGAGTTCTGAAAAATTATGAGTCGTGTAACATATTTTATTCGACGATTTCGAACCTAATCTAGTTGCATTAAGGTTCACAATATTATAGGGCCTGTGCAAGTGGGAGGGACTGCTTATGTGTGTGTATGTCAAGTTTAAGTTTTCAATTTAGGCCACAGGGTAGCCTAGTACTTTACGCCCGATTCGTTAAATTTTCAAAAAAATCTAAATCGACTATTTCCGATACTAAAAGTTCGAAGTTTAGTAGCAAATTAGGGCATTTTTTTCTGTAGTGATGCACTGGACTAAAAAAAAAAGGTATAAATTTAATGTTTTTCCTACTCAGAATCACCAGCTCCTTTGTTCCTACTAGGAGGAATAAAGCGTCCCAAGTTTTATTTTTCCATTCCGTTACCATTTTTCAAACAATGCACGGCCGAGTACGGCGGTAACGAAATGGAAAGTACGTAAAATGTATGAAAATTTTCGGACATCAAAAAAAATGCCTATTAAGGATAATTTTTTGTATGGCTGCCATATAGGCTGGTTATATAAGGTTAATAATACCTTTGACCTGTCTCGGCTGGTAGGTAATAGTGTCAGCGTGGCGGCGCAACGCCATGCGGTACGCGGAGGCACACAGCGCGCGTTCTAACGCACACCATTCCAAGGAGAGAGTGATGCTGTGAGCTAGCTTCACGTGCAGGTTGAAGGCAGACTCCCATTCGGGTTCGTACTCCATGTGTTGACCCACCTGTGAACACACTTTCAATTAGATATGACAAATGGAAGGCCTGTGGTGGATGTAACATGCATCAATCTTATGAAGGCGTGTAATAGGTCCACAGTAAGGCTGGTTTTAGTGTCACGCGGACTGTCCGTGCGGATTGCTCCGCACCGGACCAATATGTATTAAGTTCAGGGAGCGTTTTAGAGTGGTCCGAGCGGACAGATTTCTCATACAATTTGGCGGTGCGGAGCGATCCGTACGGACGGTCCGCGTGACACTAAAACCAGACTAACAAACGGCACTTGGGAGTCTTATGCTAGCACATGCTGAGCTTGGTATCCACGGCCAACATGTATTGCTAAATTTGATTATCTATTAGATTAGACAATAAATTAGTATTTAAACTAGAATAATTTAACAGTATACTTAAACTAGAACTTATGTATTGTATTGATGTATTGATATTTTTTGTACTATCATGTTTTGGCAATAAAGTGATTTGAATTTGAATATATAGATACAACACCAACTTGTTGCCAACTTGAACTACGTTAGATAGTTTCTCACCTGTCTGACCACAGAGTCCATGCCCTGCATCATCACCAGCAGGTTCAGCATCAGAGACAATCCGTGTAGGAAGCCTTTCCTTAAGTCGTCATCAAAACTGGTCGGCAAAGAGCCGAGCAGGTACTTCACGTCGTAAAGGACGAACTGAGCCCGTTTGAACGCCATTGAGACGTGGTTGCGGTCGAACTCCAGGCGACCCTGGGGAAAAAAGGTTTAAGCGTAAGTACCACAGTTGTCAATTAGTAGTTTCCATGTCAAGTCACTTTACAGTTTCCACAAAGCTCAATATAATCTGAATCTTAAATGAATGAATATTAATGTAGGCGTAGTGTACCTGTACGGAGAGAGACAAGCACTCGCTCACGAACCTGTTCATGACTACGAACAACGAGTCATGCTTGGCGATTAGATGCTGGGCTAATGTAGGCGAAGTGTACAGTTGTACGGAGAGAGACAAGTTAGAGTGAGACAGTACCTTGTTATTGATCTGTCTTTTGCACTCGCTCACGAACGTGTTCGACTACGAACAACGCGTCATGCTTGGCGATTAGATGCTGGGCTAATGTAGGCGGAGTGTACAGTTGTACGGAGAGAGACAAGTTAGAGTGAGACAGTACCTTGCTATTGATCCGTCTGTTGCACTCGCTCACGAACGTGTTCATGACTACGAACAACGCGTCATGCTTAGCGATTAGATGCTGGGCTAATGTAGGCGGAGTGTACAGTTGTACGGAGAGAGACGAGACGGAGAACGAGTGATCGTGGTCGTCGCGGATGAAGTCCTTCAGGATCGAGCCTGGCACAGAAAATAATAACATTGGTGGCGTTTTTAAGCAAGGTACCACATTGTCGCTTGCCATAAGGACGCTCTGACAGGTTTTTCGTATAAAGATACAAGCAATTTTCGTCGTCATGGTAAGCGACAATGTGGTACCTTTTGATTGAAAACGTCACATTTAGTGTCATTTGTCGTATTGATAAAGATTGACACACTTCTTCTTATAATGGTGAAGGGAATCAGAAACTGTAAGACTGCATAGGTAAATTTGTATTACGAAACCGTGAGGCCAATTTTGGAGATAAGAAAATTATGGTAAAAGCAATTAATATTTAGGTAAGAAAAGGAACACATATAGGACCACCTTGGAGTTTGTCTGACTGTCAGCCACATGTGTTTTTTTTTTGTTTTCTAATACAGATCTAGCTGTCACTGTAGTACTTACCATAGTTCTTAGTGAATAATATAGCCATAGTCTTCTTAGTAGTGTAGTCCATGAGCGTCGTAGCGATGAGCAGCCTATGCCACGCAGTCCTGGCGGCCTTCCACATGCGACAGTCGTTCTGCATGACGCCCACGGCCACGCCGCCGCCGCCGCTGAGGGAGGCGGCGCCGAGGGCCGCGGCGTCGTCGCCGAGAGCTACGAGAGACACCGCGAGGCGGAGTGAAGGCTCTTGCGCTACGAAGTTTTGGAGCCTGGAGGAAATTTTTTTGGTGATATAAATGGGATTTAGAGTTTTATTGATTTGTTAGTTCAATTATTGATTTGGGATACATCGAATGTTTAATTCGATTAGATATATGACTCTCGTAAATCTTAACAATAAAATATATTTCTTGTATAATCTATGATAAGTTTGATGTTTAAACGTTGTAATTTCTAAAAAGTATAATTAAAATTACTTACCGCCTAGCTGGTGCTTTAAATCAATACTTTACCATCGTGAATTCAGAGATGCCTATGATTTAAACTTTAAATTTTAAAGTGAACTTACTACCCATGATAGAGTGACTCGAATCGTTTTACAGCTGTGTTAATACAGCCCCCACATTTTTACCCCTTGCATCGGTTGTTAACATGAACCGAGCCCTATTACCATTGCACCACATTTTAGGGAGAATAAATGATTTACTTATTTACTTACTTACTTGATCTGTACGAAGAAACCTGTAGGTTCATCATATTAAATGGTGATCAAACGCGCGAGAGATTTAGAGACACAGTGCGAACAAGAATAATAAAGACTTACCATTGTAACAGCTTCATGGCGAACGTCTGGTGCGCTAACACGTGCGCGTGCATGACGAGCACCTTCAGCGCGGGACCGGTGCGGGACGTGAACCTTTCGAACATCGCCGTGCAGCTGGTTAACATGGTAACACCGCTCACACACTACCGAGCCCGAGAGCGTACGCTACGGCGCTATCGACATTGGCGACAATGATCTTGAGAAAACGCATTTTGACTTAGTTACGCACTAGATAAAGGGTTTTTAACCGGTGGTCCGCGCACCACTGATGGTCCAGAGACACTTGAACCACGCAAGGTTCAAAATATCTCAACCAAGATTATAATGATCACTTGTGCAAATGTCGAATAGCAGCCCTCGTAACATTGCCATCAAAGTAAACATCGGTCAATTATAAAAAAACGCAAGTTCGCGTCTGGTCACATTTTCACAAAAGTTTTTTTTGGGAATATTCCATTGGTATTGCTTACGGAACTTTTTCTTAGGAAACCAACATTTGGTTTCACTTGAAATGTCCTTTAACTAAAACTCTGCTTTCTAGCATATTCAGAAGTACCTATTAAAAGAGTAGCGTCCGTAAGTTACGTACTACATTTTTGTGGAACGCTCCTTTGTCGTATTTGATGGCAATGATACGCACGCACAGCAAGGAAAGTATGCAGATTAGAGTCAAGCGATAGAGGGTTAGTTAGAGAGAAACTTAAGACTAATGTTAGTCACTAACTACAATAGAAGTTCCTCGAAAATATAAAACAACATGTATTGGAAGGTTTTAAAATTCTAGTCCATGTTTCAACAAAATTATTAATTTAGGTCGAATTTTGTATGACTATGGGACAATACAATACTTTCGCTTTGTTTTTGCAACAATACACATTTATTAATGTGTAAAGTCCTATTTTCATACAAAAAAGATCAAGATTGTTTTCAAAAAATGTATGTGTTTCATTATACCCCCACCATTATATTTATGTGGTCAAACTAATCATCAAGTGGACTGAAGTTATCTAATATTATATTGATTTAAACTAACGATTTTCACTCATAATTTTAAAACTAACAAGGGACTTAACAATCTGATATTAACAAAAAAACGCTAATAATATTAACTCTAAAAGACCAACAATTTTACAAGCAGTTTTCTGAATTTAATATTTTCGTACATATTAAAAAATATTAAATTCAGAAAACTGCTAGAATCCGACGGGATTTTATCAGATAGCTATGGTCAGGGACCCGCTTCATTCAATTTTTTGATCAAGTAATCCAAGCAATTCGCCTTATATTAGGAAGAGACTTTTTATGTTACAAGTTACAAGCTTTAATGAAACGGCCCCCTAGCTTTCGGTTGCTTGCACATTTAATAAGTAAACACTGAATAAAATAGCAAAGTGTAACATAGTTAATGAGTATTATTAAGTAGAAACGCGTTGACAGATACATAATTTTGAAGAATAATTGAGTTTCTATGCAAGACTTGAAGAAGAATGTCTGCCAGGGGTTTACTATTACACTTTACGAATTCATTGATTACTTATATAGAGATCTGTAAAAGTAAATTTAAAGATTTCTGAAGGTCAGCAATTGAAATGTTCTTTGTATTAAAATACTTCGGCTATTAATAATTGTTTAGGGTTCCGTACCCAAAGGGTAAAAACGGGACCCTATTACTAAGACTCCGCTGTCTGTCTGTCCGTCTGTCACCAGGCTGTATCTCATGTAACGTGATAGCTAGACAGTTGAAATTTTCACAAATTATGTATTTATGTTGCCAGGTTGCCATTATAACAACAAATACTAAAACAGAATAAAATAAATATTTAAGTGGAGCTCCCATACAACAAGCGTGATTTTTTTACAGTTTTCTGCGTAATGATACGGAACCCCTCGTGCGCGAGTCCGACTTGCATTTGTTTTTGTTTAATTTGTTTTTAACAGGGCAAAGTAGTTGTTTAACTCCTCAAGCTAACAACAGGAGGAAACAACTCAAGAAAATTACTTCGCCACTCTGGTGGATAAAATCCAACTTTATCATCAGTTTTTAAAAAATAAAGAGTCTTTACGAGCCGGTGTGGTGAGAATGAAATTATCATGAACCCGAAGAACATCGCAAGTCTACAAATCATAAAGACGCTATAAGGCGCCCTTTGTGCTCAGCAATGTTATTTAACATATAAATATGTTACAGCTTGGCAAAAAGAGTAGAAATGGAACTAAATTTTTTATCATGGCAACGTTTACTGTTTTCATACAAAAGAGACGTCAAAGTGACTCAATAGTTGCCATATGCAAGACGTTTTACATAGACAGTGGCGCCCCTATTATTTTCTACTCTTTTTTGCCAAGCTGTATAGTTAATATAGACAGGACAGTACTGTAACTCACATCTCGATGTCGTTCTTGAGCTTGTCGCAGACCTGGAAGGAGCTGCACTTGACGAGCGCGCGGCCCTCGCGGTCGATGAGCGACACCAGCTCCACGGCGTCGCGGTGGTTCACTTTCATCACGCGGGTCAGGGTGGTTATCACCTGGAGCACCAACACCGACCCGACAATGTACCAGTACGCATACTTCCATAGCTATACCAAGTGTTCACGAGGAAACCGAAAGATGCCTATAATGGCATTAAGTCCGCCTGTTGTACACTTTTTATGTGCAATAAAGTTTAAAATAAATAATAAGTGTAGGTCAAATTCGCATTTTTTTAACCACGCTTTTTTGAAGTCAAAAGAAAGAAAAAATGTAATAAGAGTTTAGGTCACTCGCAAAAAAAAAAAAAATTTTAAATGTATTTGTACATAAAAAGCAAAGATAGATATAACTCCGTAATAGATGGATACAGTCTAAGGAAAAAACGTGCCTCGAAAAATCACGAAAATTTTATTCTCGATCAGATGGCGCCACTAGTTTTGGCCTACTCTCGTATAGAGGGCGTTGACTGTTTCGTTGTTATTTATAATTTTAACGCATACCAGTGAAAGAACATGGGTCAAAATCATATAAAAATAATTAATGCAAATAAAAAAAATAATTTATCCATATTTAAATACATTTTATCGTATTTTTATAAATATTTATTTTTAGTTTTAAAGTGTGTCGACAGATGGCAGTGAATTTACTGGGGTTACAAAATTTACTATGACAGTACCGCTCTAGTATAACTTATAAGTTACTCTATGATAAAAAGTAAATGTTATTGGTAAACTTGTCAATTAAAATGGACATTTACTTTTTTTTTGTAAAACCTAGTTTTTACAAAGTGTTACTTGTCACTTTTTGACATCTATCAATAAGGATACTTAGACTACGTCCCATAGTATCAAAATCGCCATCAAAAATGCGTTTTGTACTATGTAACAATAAAACTTGTTTTTTTTTTTTAAATTGGTATTAACTCTGAAAACTAGGCGAATTACAGAAAGGTTTACAGTCTTTAAATATGATCAGGAAAACGCTAGTAAAATTATTCCGTTTCCTCATGAACATACTCCTGAACGACGATACCCTGTCGCCACTCATGACATTCTCGTCACCCCCCCCTGATCGCATATTACGTTTTATGTCTGTCTAAACTCTGAGCATATACCCGGCACAAACGGACTTCCCTGGCGGCGATATATGCTGCACAGGCGGTATGAACCAGATCAAATAATTCAAAGATCGCCAAAGGAGTGCCACAGTGTTTATTTATTATGTATAGTTGATCAAACCAAATTGTCAGTAAATAAGAACAAAAAAAACTAATCTTTTTCTTTTGGGTGCTAGTGTTAGACAAAGATAGTATGATTCTCTACGTCTATGTATGAAATGAGACAGTCCTTTGACAAACTATATGTTTCAAAACGCGCGACTGACCTGTTCAAATGTGTGCGTTTCGTCATTATAAAGCACTGTGCAGTAGCAGTCGGGCTGGTCTAAGATCTGCAGTGGATCCCGTTCTCTCTCGGCGTCTTTTAACCTAGAATAAGATAAATATAACTATAAATTACAACACAAGATAAGTAGCATTTGATATTAACTAATAGCTTTTCGGTAGAGGAAAACATCATGGGGGAGAGCGAGCGAATCCCAATAAGGCCAAGTATCCTGTCTGAGTTTAAAGGTCATCAGTCGCTTTCCTAAAAGCTAGTGCCAATACTTGGGATTAAATAGCCAAAGCGGGCCACAGAGGGGGAGTTAGCAACAATTGGCTTAATTATTTTAAATCGGACGAAGCGAAAGAATATGTGCCACGAGTTGTAGTTGACAGTTTCGTTTAAATCACAGGTCCTGTGTTGTCGCTCTTACCTTAACTCGTTGGGCAAGCCGGGCGCGTGGTCAAGTGTGAGCAGCCTGAAGCAGTAGGACAGACAGACGGAGGCGACAGTCTTCATCCGCTCTATAACCTCAGGACTGATGCTGGTTTGTGATTGTTCTTCGTCATCGGGGCCCTGTACAAAAAATATATATGACTCACTTCTACAAATACGATCTGTATGGAAATGGTATGAAATAAGCGAGAAGCGAGAGACGTAAAAGGCGAAACTTTTCTCTCAAAAATAGTATTTGCCAGTTTGACCAATCACAATCGTAGCTTTAAATAGCTACGAATATTTAAGGGAACGATTCATATTTGTATTTCTTTTATTCAAACGAGATCTACATACATCTATCTACAAATGTGCACGAAAAAAATTATTCCATGCCCTTTTTTGTTAAGCTTCAGTGTCACCGCAGTCGCAGCACCGGCCACCGTGCACCGCCGGAATGCCTGATCTTGTACTTGTGATGCCTCTGCGCGGACACTCCGTATCCACACAGAGCGTTTGGACCTTAAGTCTTTGCAATAAGGTTGAGGATCAGTTAACAGTGTCATATGTACCACGTGCAGCTCGCAGAAGGGATCACGTTTCCACGCTTCAGTATCGCCGCAGTCGCAGCACCCGCCGCCGCCGGACTGTCCTATCTTGTACTTGTGATGCCTGTGCGCGGATACTTTGAAGCATTCCACGCAGAGTACGCATGTGTTGTCCATGCCTGGAAGAAAACGACCCCCATATCATTAATCGGCAACATTCCTACTGAGGGGCCAAAGATGTTAAAGTTCAAAGAAATTGATTTACACAATTCGGAACGACACGTAAAAGGGATTAACTGTCAGTTTCGGATTTTTCGTCATATGTCTAGCAAACTTACAGGTCCTGGGCCGAGCGTAGATGTATTCTTGATAAGGAAGCATCCACTACTCATTCGCGCGGTGGCTAGTTGCCATGAGCAAGAGGATTGATGGCGGAGTCACACATGAGACTTAATGCCCCTGCTTGTATTGCTGAATGCTTACCACACTCGCGGCAACTGTAAGCCGGCTCCCCTTGCTTGAACACCCGTCCGCACAGCGTGGAGCGCCGCGGGGGCGGCGGCGCCGAGCCTTCGCTGGAGCCCCATATCAGTTGCTCCAAAGGTTGGATGAGCAGTTTCGCTGCCAACTCTTCGTCGAACGACCAGTCTGGAATTGACAATTATCGAATTGTATTTGTAAAGTTTAGTAAGTAGCCTTACTACGACGGCCTTAGTCAAACTGACATATTCGCTAAAGTCGGCGTAACTTACTTTCTATACATGTCGCTCGCAGTAATATGAGAGTACGAGCGAAATGCATAGAAAATAAGTTACACACACGCTATGTCAGTGTCAAATTGGTGGTAGATACGGCGGTCCTTCTTTGGCGGTAAAGAATCGCTGCGACGTCAGTATTAGGTAATTTAGGTAGTACATGATTGGCATGGAGGCATGCCCCGCTTTCGTATATCTGCGCCAATCAGAAGGAAATACAGACTCCGCACGGACAAGGGAAAGGACTCGGCTTATTTCATTAGTACTCGTAATCACGACTGGAGTCAAGTAATTAATAGACGACGCTGAATTTACAGCCCTTACAATATAGTTACAAATATACATCTATAGGGCTATACCGATTAACTAGGGCGGTTGGCAAGACGTTATTGTTAAAATCAAATCGAACTAAATATATAAATAAACTAGGTAGTTTTAGTCACATAATTCAGCCAACTTCTAGAAAATCACCGTGTAACTTCTATATCAACCGCCTAAGACAAGTTGTACCTATACCTATATTAAGTATTATTGGATTGGAAAAGGTATAGGAGGTTAAGAGATCAACTTACCCAAACAGCTCCTGTTAGGCTGCGGCGAGTATATCCTCGGCACGGTCACCCTCCAATGGTCCTGGAAATGCGCGGGCGACAGCACGCCCTCCGCCATCTTGGCGCGCCACAGCTCTACCACGGCGTCGGCCTTCGCGGGCAGCGTGAATCTGGGGGAGTCGATCATCACTTTCACTCGTGACATCACTGGATTTGTAGATGCAGTATTCAGTGTATGAAAATTGGATATTTGGTTACGTTGAGACATCACTGAATTTCTCTGTGGCTACGTTAATCAGTCTACGATACGTAAACTTTTTAGTTGTGTAGGTGCACTTTTCAGTCTAATTGGTTCGTGGGTGCATTGACGTAAACGTGACTAGGTACGTCCGGCTGCGATTTCCGTCAGAGAATCGTGCGAATATTTCCTTGATGACTATTTGGCAACAAAAAGCGATAATAATAGCGTCTATAGCCGTCTAAGTATGGACTTGTGGTGGGTCTTCAATACGAAAACTACAATCGTGTTTTACTCTTAGGTATAGAATGGCTTGAGGCACTTCAACTTGCGACACCCCAGGTGCATAGGTTTGGTCTGAGAAACTTCCAAGTACCAACTTGATATTTTTTTCAAGTTAGCTACAAAACCAGATCAATGTGGCTACGATTTACCGAAAGGAGTAGAGTACTGCTCTCATCTCTTAGGTTCTTGTATAGTTCTTGTGTTTATTAATGTTGTTCGAGAATTTATACACAGTGTTGTGCTCTGGAAGATGCTATTTTGTCTTGTAACATTAATCACGTTTTATTAGTGCTCCTTACAAAACTGTATAAAGTGTAAAAAACAGTGAGAAAGAAGTCAGCACAGCATTGGTGCCCACTCAACCGCGTATGTTTAAATGAATGAGCGCTGTGTAGTGTGTAGGTAATATTCTTTTTGGCTCGCTTTTAGTATAATTAAAAGCAGATATTGTGTGAGTTTCGTCGGTCCTTCTTTTCTTTGTTGGTGGTGATTGTGCATTTTCGTGTTAATTATCATTCGCTTTCATTGTGCTTGATGTTTATGCAAGGTAATGACTTAGGTATGAAACCAATAAATATTCAGATTATTCGGATTTACATGCAAAACGAAAAACAAATGTCACATAACTGTTGACATAAGTTTTTACAAATTTCACATAACACATTTGGATAATAAACCAATGTAGAATTCACATTGTGTCTGGGAATGTGTGTGGGTATAAGCCATCAAAACAGTAGCGAAAATGGATTCTTGCAACCCACCAGTGAGCAGCCTGCATTAAGTTGTAGCATTTGTTTTACAACCGCCCTTGAACTTTGATCAGTCAAAGGTCAGACGTATTCGTGCATTACTAACTTAGATCACCAAATTCTCTATTTTATCGAATCAAAACGGTTGACCATTTACGGCTTTTCGCTAGGTGTCAAACACCCATGGTTTAAAACGCACGCACAACACTATTTCCTCGGGAAAAATCGGTATACTTTTTAAAACTTTTCGCATCACTATCGCCTATTTTTTTAAAGACGTGTGTCGCGAATGTAAACAATACATGTACTGAGTGGCTTGGCGTGTGGCCATAGGAGACAGGGTTAGGCTATTAATATAAAAAATATTAACAACCAATCAAGTATGCTTGATTTGATAACGTGGTTTTTAATCAATTACGGTACTTACGGTAGGGCCGCCACGGACGAGAAAATGAATATTTTCATTATTATAAAAAAAATATATCGTGTTTTAAGTGTATCCCAACCTGCATTAGTGCAGTTGTGTTAATGAGTAGTACACTAGTATCATTCGTCCGATAAGTGCCAATGTCATAGTTACTAGATATTTATTGACTTATTTACACGTCTATTAACCTTATTTGATTAATAAATGTATTTATTTTATTTTACACTTAATTATAAAGTATGTATACAAATAGGTATATACATATATGTAGTAGCCACCGCCCACGATTTCGTCCGCGTTCAAGTCTTAGGGGTTAATTCTCAAAAAAATCGGAGTGGAGTTCTACAATATTTGAAGACACAATATCTCAAGGTCCTACAAAGGTTTACTTTGTGATTTGTCTTTTAATATCTATATACTACGACTGTGATATATATTTCGATTATTTAGGTTTCGTTCAAAAGTCAATATAGGATTAACAAATTTCCAAAAGGGTACCCTAGAGGAAGTCTTTAAATACGACCTTAGTACCTATTTCGAGAAGCCGGTTTATATATATATATATGACAAAGGGTTTCATACTTCTTATTAAGGTTTCTTTTGTTTAAAACATCACATTTAATGATTAATTCATAATTCATTTATTTATTTCGACCAAATTAGGATCATATCACATTAGCACATTACATTAAATTAGTACACACAAGATTAAGTGCACAGAAATAAATTCTGACCGACTGTGAAAAGGTCAAACGTCACACATCCTGAAATAAGAAAGAATGCTATAAAAACACCAATGAACTAATAAAATACCAGTTCAATGCTCTAGCCCAAAAATTTGTGGGCATTCTCATGACATTTCCAACTCTATTCTCGAAGGAATTAAGTTGAAATTCTAATTCCAAGAGAATCCACTCAATTAAATTTATGCTAAATTTCGTTATAAAAAGAAACGTCACAAGCAACTTCGCGATTCATATACAGATGTAGTGTATAATTATATTCCATCGTATTTTTACGTAAACTTACGAACGCGTCTTGCTATTTCAGTCAATCTGGATACAAAATGTACTGAGATTGACTGAACTAGCATGACAAATACGAACGTTTCCGAGAAAATACGATGGAAAACAATAAAATTATGCACTACATCTGTACTTGGATCCTTTTTCAACTGATCGCTTACATGTATCAAGAAAATTCGAATTTCGAATCTCATGTAACTACCACGAAAATAAGTAGCGAATCAAAATATTCGATAACGTGTTTTAGGATAGACGTTTTAGGGTTTATTTTAGATTGTGGGTCGTTGAACGGATGATGGCAGCATGCCATTAGCTGATGACACCGTGACACGTCGCCGAGTGACGACTAGTCTGGTCTACCTGTTTCCTAAATGCGGACCTTGTTGGCGACATTGAACCCATTAAAGAAGGTCACTAGAAATAGGTTAATGAGTAACGTTGCAAATTCTCAATGTATGATACTTAATTATTGTTCACCAACCCCCTAGGCTTCTTTACCTTAACCGAAGCGGATTTTTAAAGGCTCACATCCTCGGATGCGAATGTCGAGATTAGGCACATAAAAAAACGTCAAATACTACACTTTAGTAATTTTTATTAAAAAAAAAAACGACTTAGTATTTGAACGAGAATATAGGTGCCCACAAATCCACTAAAGTCCAAATAAAACACACTTTTCACTTCTTGTCTGTCCGTCATAGGCTAAAGTGCTCGATCGACGAATCACAAAAACGAAACGAGATTCCTATTGGCTAATGACGAAATTACCTAGCACTTACGCCGCCGCTAAGACGTTCCTGTACCTACCTGTTCCACATCCGCATCCGCATTAAGCTCCGCATCGATTTTATGCGGATGCGGATGTTGAAAATAATGCGGAAGTACCGCGATGCGAATGCGAATATTCGCAACATCCCTGATCTACACATGATACTCTCTAAAAACCTCTTTTGTTTTTAGATCTAACTTTATCTTCCCCGCGTAAGTACCGATGTTACCCTTTCGGTACGTCATGCTAAAGCGGTCTTCACTTTGGATGTGCGAACGGGACATCGCTATATTCGTACATACCGCTATCTTTCTCAGACACCGGGTCACAATGTCCGCATCAGTGTGATAACCGCGTAAAAGCAAGAAGATGAACATTATGCGACCGTCTTGTTTTGAAATGAAAGCAGTTTTTTTTCGTATGGCTTTTTGTACCGATTCTTTGGTTGAGGTGGTAGTGGTGGTGGTGGTAAAGGGACACGAAGATAATTGGAAAATTTGACTTAGAGGCATGGGGCAGGGGCACACTGCGTCTGGGATGTTGCTATATAGTACGTGCATAGCGTTGTCGCCCTCAAACTTCGGAGCGACGTACAAATCAGACGCAGTGTGTCATGCCCCTTGGGTACATATTTTAGGATTTTTAGCACTAAAATGATTTGGGAATAGCTAATGCATAATATGGAGTATTTCATGAAGTTGTCTACCGCTGACAAATTGTCAAAAATATGCCGATAAAAATTATGATCGGCTTTAAACGCCGCAAAAAAGTTTAAATACACGAAATGAAATGCGTTTGTACGGGACAGCCCGTGGAATGCTTCATATAACATGATTATTTCGCCACTGTCAGGTTTACACAATTTATTTTGAGATTAATGTGACTACATATTTCACAGTTTGAATGGTGTACATCGAGAACCGATAGTTTTAATAAAATGGTAATTTTGATTTAGCTTCTTATGAAAATAGGATGCTTTCAAAAGTGGGGGAGAGTGGGTAACCTCGTGTTTTGGGCGATACGGCGCCCCTTACCCCCCGTGCCGCCTTCAGGGAAATGTCCTTGGCACACTTGATGCTCAGATCTCTCGTAATGGGATGAATCACTAATCATACTTTTGGACTTCGGTTACCGCGATAGATACTCATGAAATAAAACTATGATAACGAACGCTGTAAAGGGTTCGAAACGTCGGGATGTATTATTAAATTTAATATACGCGATATAATCCGTTTTCATAGTTTTATTTCATACTTTTGAATTTATTCAATGATGTCCGCAATTCTCCCCAACACAATTGTCAGCGTACAACGTAATACGGACTTTATGCGTTTTATTGAAACATACTCACTTCATATACGAGTTAATCATGTCTGTATCACAGCAGGTCTTCTTACAGTTCTTACAAGGCGTCTCATTGTTGCGTCTACAACAAATCACACTCAAAATGTCCTTTAGACCCATTGTTGTAAAGTCCACATTCACTTGACATAATCACAAGCACGTCGCAAGATTACTGACACTTTTTGAACATTAATTTTGTAGCTCCAATATGTGGTATGGGTTTTATATACTTAAATTATAATATGTTCCTTTTAAATAGGAAAACCTGTACTGTTAAAATAAATTCTAATGGTCAGTATTCTTCAACCGTGTCAATAAATAAATGCTGTTGTGGTAAGTAGCTCAAGTTTCTTAAATGATATATGATACAATTCAATGTCTAGGACCTATGTCATCAATTAAAATACCTACAGCAGACTTATACATGACCAATCTAAGTTAAAAAAGCAGTATATCGGTGTCTTTTTATAAAGACTAAGGTTTGTATATTTAATTTCAGTAGTGCCTTTGACAACACCCTGTGGTATATTTTCCTTAAAAATGATACAGAATAACTAATGTCACTCAGATTTAACCACAAAACAAAAACAACTGATACGTTGCAAACTTGTTATCTGAATATAATAGAATATAATAACACATACGACTTGCACTTAAGAAATATAAACAGTTACTGAAGTTGTCATTATATTTCTCTAGCAACCGATAAGGCATATGATAAACATGATTTCCACTTTTTTGTTATTTTATTTATCTATCTCTATATATAAAAATAGATCCCTATTTCACTTGGTCACGGCATCACGCGTGAACGGGTGGACCAATTTCGCTAATTCTTTTTTTGTTGCGTTTGTTATTGTCACAGATATTTGTTCCTGAGTCATGGGTGTTTTCTATGTATTTAAGTATTTATATATTATATATATCGTTGGCTGAGTACCCATAACACAAGCCTCCTTGGGCTTACCGTGGGACTTAGTCAATCTGTGTAAGAATGTCCTATAAAATTTATTTCATTTATTTATTTATTTATTGTCAGGAGAAAAAATAAAGACTTCCAAAAAAAAATTATAGCAAAATAATCTTTTCACCTCAGCAGCTCGAACAAGCCTACTTTCGTCACTCCCTGGAGTGAGGAAAGTGCGACTTTCCTCACTCCAGGGAGTGAAACAATGTAGCTTTTTAATTTAGTGAAGGCCATGAACCATACTACGGTACGGTACGGTCCGGTCTGGTCCGGTCCGGTCCGGTCCGGTCTCGTCTCGTATCGTATCGTATCGTATCTTATCGTATGGTACATATTATAATACTTTTTTTTCTGTTTATTCTGTGTAATTCGAAATACATTTTAACCTTTAATATGTTCTCACTACTGAGGTGAAAAATTATGTGTGCAACACGAGAGCAAAGTTATTTTACATCTCGTGTTTTTGAGTCCCTCGCTACGCTCAAGATTCAACCTTAGAATCACTCGCTTCGCTCGTGATTCAATTATAGAATCTTTCGCTTTCTCGGGACTCAAAATAAACACACGCAAGAAAAACCAACTTTCCTCTCTTGTTGCACAAATAACTATTTTCTAATCGATTGTATTTTAATTAACCCCCTGTAGGTAAATATCAGTGGCGAGGCACCTTTAGCACGCAATAACCGCTTTGATTCATTTGAGACAATTGATGAAAAATATCCTAGTTCTCAAAAGAATCCATACTAATCCATACTAATATTACAAATGCGAAAGTCTGTCTGTTTGTGTGTTACCTCTTCACGCTTACCGCTGAACCGATTTAGTTTAAATTTGGCATAGAGATAGTTTAAGTCCCGGGGATGGACATAGGATGGTTTTTATGACGGAA
This sequence comes from Cydia strobilella, assembly GCF_947568885.1. Lineage (NCBI taxonomy): Eukaryota > Metazoa > Arthropoda > Insecta > Lepidoptera > Tortricidae > Cydia > Cydia strobilella. Next base: position 11,632,018 of record NC_086054.1, read on the forward strand.
GTCATCCCTCCATGCAGGCGAAGTCGCGGCAAAAGCTAGTATAATATATTTTAGACGCCGTGTAAACTGACGATAATTTGCATAATTTTGTAATGGCATGGCATGTGCATGATGAAATTATTGTAATAATAATATCTATGTCGTTATCGATGATATCACTTAATGTACCTACATGTCATTAGAAAGTGCAACTGTATCTAAACATGCTCTATGCCTAAATACCAGTTAATTTGAAATATTATCTTGGTCTAACTCTATTTTTTTTATTTCAAAATATTTTTAACTATATTCTGATATTTCGTGAAAAGGAAAACTCAGCCCGACCGTCGGATCCACCCTTTCGTTTGTTGGGTACACTTGCTTCCTTTCGTAAGTGACTAGAAAAAGGGTCGATCGATACTGTCACTGCAAAGTCTTTGCAGAGTTAGCTTGGTTTAGCACGAAGACAGTGGGTGTAGTCATTCACATGAATGGCCGAAATTAGACGCTGCGTACTTCCGTTACTGTTTGGCAAACGATACCATGCGAGCCCCAACTTTTAGGTTAAAGCAGTCGTCTTAACATTGTCTTCGGTTGCCGCGATAGTTACTCATGAAATAAAACTATGAAAACGGATTATATCGCTTATATTGAATTTATAATACATCCCGACGTTTCGAACTCTTTACAGCGTTCGTGGTCAACGGGTGAAAAAATTTAAAATAAACTATAAACTTTAAGGCTGGTTGTACATGCATGGATGTATTATAAATTCAATATACGCAATATAATCCGTTTTCATAGTTTTATTTCAGTTGTCTTAACTCCAGCTGATTTAATTCCAAGCATTAGGTAAAACATATGTATGCAATGCAAAAGCACGCCTCTGATGTATTGGCCTTAAACCACGTAACTACACGTGGAGAGTGGGTGGATGTTTGGTATAGTCATTACATCAACAAGACATGAATGGACCAAATTAGACGCAGCTTCCTGTACTATTGACATTTGTAGGGCAGGAGAGGGGAGGCTATATATATATATATATATATATACTAAGAGGACTAAAGGTGCAACCAGACCGCAATTAACTCTTGTGGAGCAACACTGTGCAACACGGTAACGTTATTTTTAGGGTATTACATACTAGCTATTGCCCGCGACTTCGTCTGCGTGGACTTAGTAACCGCAGCTAGAGTAATAATAGCGCCTGGATAAAGTGTAACAGCAATCATGCAATTTGAGCATATGCTTAATTGCTTAATGCACACAAATTATCACAGGCACTTCATTAATTATTTCAATTCCGCTTTCGACCCTCTTAAGGGATGATTTTCGGGATAAAAACCATCCTATGTCCTTCTCCGGGACTCAAACTATCTCTATGCCAAATTTCATCTAAATTCAGCGATTTAATCGTGAAGAGGTAACACACAGTCAGACAGACACTTTCTCATTTATAATATTGGTATGGATTTGATATTTTCCACATGATAAATATGTCGCTTGAACATTTGTCATGCATTCCTGATACCCTATTGAGCTAAAACCCACACACTTGATGTTCGTAGAAATCACCACGTTTGTACCGTACTTTGTTATGAAACAACACAACGCATTGAGTTTCGGTTAGTATAATTGACAGAAAGAATACAATCAGCTATAAAATCGTACAGAAAAAAAATCGACACAAAATCATTGTTAGGTTTCGTATTCGGAAAAGAAGTTGGTTGGCGTCGAATGGCGGCGAATAGTCCAACTCGTAATAAATATGGGTTCAGAATCTGATCAACGCGGAATGCGACTGCGTGCGAAAGGTTTGCTAACTGCTGGCTTGCTCTACGCCATGGGTCACCAATTAAGTTTCTTCCGGTTTTTAAAATAAAATGACCATCGCGGTCCGTTTCTAGTTTCTACTTGAGTTTATTAAATAAGCAAATGTAATGTACATCACAAAATAGGTCAGCGGTCCGGATCCGAACCACGGTTCGCCATTTGATGACCCCTGTTCTACGCGTAGCGCGTAGTAGTCACCATCAGATATATCGGAGCGGCCGAGGTGCTATAAAATATCTGAACACGCACTATAACGCCTTGATAATAGAGGCGTATCCAGATATTTGTGAGCACCTTGGCCGCTCCGATATATCTGATGGCGGTACGATTCACGAAGACTAGAGCAGAAATTGTGATACCTGTCAGCGGGTATCATGTCAGCGGAGTCGTCTTCCATAGACTCGTCTCCGACGTCCACCTCCTGCACGGGCGGTGGCGAGCTCATCTCCAGTCACCGCACGCTCCAGCACCCTGGAAACAAAAACATCTCTTAAGGCCTTGGAATATGGTTGACAATGACGCCCTACGCTGTGTACGCCTTATTGAACTTGGCTCTCATTTCACATTTTAATGTTTTTGATGGTATCTTTTTTTCACAAAATGTAAGGAAACTTCTTTTATTTTATGGAAGTTAAAGAAGAAATTAAATTTTGAATCTTTAAGGTGTTCCATTTTTTTTCCATATTTTTTGTATTCAATTCATTGTGATAATTGCTCATCTTACGGTTCCGTACCCAAAGTGTAAAAACGGGACCCTATTACTAAGACTCAGCTGTCTGTCTGTCTGTCCGTCTGTCTGTCACCAGGCTGTATCTCATGAATCGTGATAGCTAGACAGTTGAAATTTTTATAGATGATGTATTTATTTATATATTTCGATGGCAACAGTAAGTACCCTGATATCGTAATAATTATCTTGTAGTAGGTACGAAAAGGTTGAACGACTTAAATCTAGGCTAGATGAAGGATAGTGTTGTCCAAAAATGATTAATGCCCGATGTTTAAATTAACGAGAACGCAATGTCCTTATCTAATCAAGAATAACAATTGTTGAAGCATTGTAGGAGGGAATGCGACTGTAATAAACAAAGGAGATAAGAAAACTGGGATCATGACTATTTTAGTGTAGTTAGCCAAGCTAGTTAGTTACACAAGCCTACAGTTCGAAGAGTAACATATTATTGCAGGTGACTGTATTGCGATATCGCGTAACGATACCCGAGCTTGACGTCAGCTACGTAAATACGTCGGGGACGGAATGCTGAGATATAAATGGAATTATTTATAACGTTAAACTCTCGCCTTTTGAATACATATTTAATTATACGAATGGGTGTACCGCGATTTAATTTCATTGTTTTTACCTTAAGTTCCGACGTTTCAGCTGAATTGCAGCAGCTGTGGTCTCGGAAATACTGACGTCCCAGCAAAATGTCAATGTAAACTCTCGCGTTTTGAATACATATTTAATTATACGAACGGGTCTACCGCGATTTAATTTCATTGTTTTTACCTTAAATTCCGACGTTTCAGGTGAGTTGCACCAGCTGTGGTCACGGAAATACTGACGTCCCAGCAAAATGTCAATGGAGATCTAAGACAAGTAAACAACTAACTACCCGAAATAAGTTTATACAAATGTTCGGGGTAGTAGTTCGGGGTAGACACGGAAATTGCAACTACCCGTTAAAGTTTAATGTTTATTGTCCACGGCACGACACGCAACACACAATATCCGCACTGGTCTGAAGAATGAAACAATGAAATTAAATCGCGGTAGACCCGTTCGTATAATTAAATGGAATTCTCTATTATAATATTTATTTTATTTCAATATTATTAATAAAAAACAATTGTTTAACTATCAATAAAAGATCCATACAACCAAGGAACCAAGCTATTTCATAAAAACTATTCATGGGGGCATTCCAGAAAAGTGTCGGGTACGTGACGCTATTCTTTTAACACTTCTGATAACAGCTTTAAATTAAACGGATATATAGGTATATCAAAACTTTCGTGAGACAATTAATAACGGGTCACTCACGTATTTTAAGTCGACACTCCTCGGTACGAAGTGAAACATGTCGAGCGTTTTTCGACTTAAAATACGTTAGTGACCCATTATTTATAAATATTAAATAAACGGTATATAATATATAAATATAATACAGATTTCTCCAGGTTAACAAGGTAGCTGCCATACACTTCCCCGACGAAGTAGACATTTTTGTGTAAGCCCATGTCTGGGATCGATCGGCCCGGTATCCCTTCCACGAAATTTTTCAAGGCTTTTTCATAAGACTTTGTCGTTCAATGAAGTGGTTTCGGTTTCAACGTTTATGCAATTGCTTTCATTCAACTTATAACAATTAGTGTTTTCTCTTTTTTAAGCCCTTTTTAGGCATAAGTCAGTACTACATATAATCGACATTCGGCATAATAAGTCAGTATGACTGTACATAAATATATATACATTATTCCTAGAGTTTCAAAAATATGTGTACGCTCTTACACCTTAGACAATAAAGTTGTGTTCACATATTTTTGAGCCATTTGTCTGGATCGATATTTTTGCCTTCGACTGTACTTAATCCATAAATCGACCTTGTTGTTGGCCAAATTTAATATGCAGTTAATTCTTTCAAAAGGAAATTAGAGACATTTTTCTAGCCAAAAATGTTTTTTTTGGTCCCATACAAGCTTTTGATCCTGTATAGGAATGGGATAGATTGGCATAAAAAAAAAGTTTGTCAAAAATGACCTTTTGACCTCGCACCCTGTATGTTTTTTCCAATATCTGTAAACGCCAGTCTTCATTAATTTGAAATTGAGGGAAGGTCTTCTAAGACCATTTTCGTGTAGCAGCACGGGATCTGATAGCTGCTCACTGACCCAATAAGAAAATCCACCCTGTATAGACTAAATATTAATTACCCCAAAATTATCAACCGCAATTAAACAATAACAATTCGCATAGTCACCGATAAACAATTAGTAGGTCAGACAGTCCATATGTTTGCACTCTAAGACAAAGAAAATGTACTGTAGTCATCTGCAGGTTGTTTCTCTGAGCAGGAATTTTCGATAACAATGCCAAGTGGGTCGATGACTGGAGTTTAAGTTCAGAATTCTTCTGGTTATTGTACCTGGATGCGTACTTTTCTCGGATATAAATGGTGCAATCATTTTGCTCTAAATACCTAAAGCAGAGCAAGTGTTCTGTCTGCAGACTCTGCACTCTGCAATAAGTGGTAACACCAACACTTAACTGACCAACATATGTCATTAATTGTAGACAAAACAAGGTACAAAAACTTAGTAGAAGCATTCCATGAAATTGTCTACCGTTGTCCCGTAGAAACGCGGATTTTCTGAAGATTTGCAGGTATAAGAGTTTCCTTGGCTCGCGGGGGCTCTCCCAGAAGTCGTCGGCAACATCAAGGGTCTGCTAGGCTTCTTGGAAGAGTTGGGTTAGTAAGAGTAGTGCCGACAACCCATAACGCAAAATAGGCGCAATAATATGACGTCGAGTTGCGGAAACCAAGCCCGCGAAAACCTATAAGTTTCCTTTTTTATGACAAATGGTCAAAAATATGCACAGAAAAATAATCGCCTGCTTTAAATGCCGGGAAAGTCGCAACACAGCAAATAAAATGCGACTGCACGGGACAGCCCGTGGAATGCTCCAGTAGTTTGTCTAATCTATCTTTGCACCGACTTCAACAGAACAAAGTGAGGTTGCGTCTTTATAAACGTTTCAGAACATTGACATTAATGATGACATTGCCTTACTTTGTCATTGTAAATGCCATGCAGCTTGGCCTAATTCTAACTTTTCTACACTCATAGCAGCAGTTAACCCTTTGAAAGCCACACTTATATCTATAGCGCGTCATGGTAAACCTTTTTGGAAATATTGCGCATCTATGGACGTCTTCGGCAGTCAAAAGGGTAAGATAAAGATTGCAAATAACTGTTCCATGAGGGCAGACAGAATAGAGTGTATAGAGAGTTACTGTCATGGTAAATTATGTAGCCACCATAGACATAGTATATACAACGTAGCCACCGTACACAGTACATTTACTGCCATCTTTCGACAGCTTTTAGCACACCATTTGACTTTGATCCTTATTCTCACTGATTCTTTTCACTGATATGTATTAAATCTGTTAAATATCAAAAAGTAACGCCATCTACTCGACAGAAGGCCAAAGATATGGCGCCATTGTTCGAAAAGATTGCACCATACCTTTGGACTAGTGCGAGTAGATGGTGTTTCTTTTTGATATTTAAGAAATTAACACATATCCGTTAAAGAATAAGGAGCAAAGTCAAATGGCGTTCTAACAGTTTAAATCTTCTGTCAAAAGATGGCAGTAAATTTACTGTAGCTACATAATTTACTTTGACAATCCGCCTCTATTTCAAATTCTCTGATGAGGGCAATACATGACTTGTTGATGTAGTAATCCTTTGTCCAGCTAGAGACTTGGCTGGTATGATAATGAAAGTAGTGTTATGAAAATAGTATCACAGACATACCACGCGTATAGATCAGTGGCGGATTAGCCACGTGGCGAAAGTAGCAAATGCGCACCTAAGCATTGTGGTCGTAAATAACCTGTTTCACTTCATTCACTGCGTCCGATAAAATTAAAACAATCCATGGGCCCCATGATAGAATATGCTACAGGCTTAATCCGGCACTCCTATAGATACAAAATTAAGTAGCACTACTTGTTGAGTTATCTGTTTAATAGCATTGTTATCAGCATGCCATTATGATAATATTTTAACTCACGATCACACACAAGCTCAAGTCTTTTGTTTTGTTATAAATGTTATAATATTTTATTGCTTGCAAACACACACAATTGTGGCATGTGATATGAATATAGTGATAACTTTATTTTTAAAAGTAAGACAGAAAGGTATTAATAAAGGATTCTGTAATAAAAATTTGTGCATAGTAATATAAGAAAATTAAAATTTGAAAGAACCTATTGACTTACTGTTCTGATTAAAAACACACTAGTCTATTAGAAAATAAATAAGTAACACATATAATATACGATTATTTTTAATATAAAAAAAAATTGATACCTTATAATTTGACATGCCTCACGTAGTATATTATAAGGCAAATGGGTCACCCCCGCCGATCTCTGTTTATAGTAGTGGCCATGTGATCTTACCCTGAGCGTGATTCGACATCTAATGGCTGTATTGGTTTGGTGACGTAAAGAGAAAGCCTACCGACTAAGTAGGGACTTTGGAATTACAACTTTCCATCTCAGGTTGAAGATCATAAGTGTAGGCACTAGGGATTGCTCCCGGTACTGAGTTTGTATGGCGAGAACCGGGAAATCCCAGGAACTCCCGGTTCTCGCCATACAAACTCAGTACCGGGAGCAAACCCTAGTAGGCACCAACACCCCTCTATGCACAGCCAACCTTCTGGCTGTTCATAAATCATAAAAGCGTTCAGTGCCCCATTCACACCCCATCATTATTTACATTCGTTATTTATTTAATTCCAAAACTTAATAATAATAATAATAAAAGACGTTTATTCAAGAAGTTGTAACATAGGTACATAATAAAAGTACACGATAATGCTTACAAACTAATTGAAAGGGAAGGTGGCTCAGCTGATGTCTTCTAAACATAGTAAAGTTAAATAAATAAATAAAATACATACATTTATAAGATTTGTGAGTACAAATAAGACCTAAGTTTTCAAGTAATAAAATTAATAGTAAACTTTTCAGTTCCAGGGAACCCCAGGGGACCAGTGTGCAGGTTCGACGAGTGATAATAATCTACTAAAAGCGATACTATTCTACTTTTTGCAGACAATAGTATTTGATGTTTTTGATCGAAACCTAATTGAGAATGAGTGAGTCTACCTCCTACTCTTAGGAGACCATGGTCGTCAATAAATGGATGCAGTTTTAAAACTGATTTACTAGGATTTAGTTTGTTATTTTGAATAGCATTAAGCTCGCGAGAGAAATGTGTTGCTTGCTCGTAGCGTAGCACGCGGTATTCTGCATATTCTAAGTCATTTGGAGTTCCAGGCCTCAGATGCAAATTTTGTATTAGAAAAGCTACACCTCACTCTCAAATCATACCAATTGGAAAGAAAGAGGGTCCCAAAGGGACTTATTTAGTTATAATATATTTTAAAGCTAATAGAATGCAAGAAAAAAAAGTTATTAAGTAGGTGTACATAAAATAACAACTCTCCCTCTTCTCCCTTTAATATAAGATTTATTGTATCACATTTTGTCAGTTTATTATTTTTAATAAATAAATCAACTTATTTTACAATGCAACATAAATACTTATCTTATAAAGCATGGCACTGCTGGCCTTTTGTGTCTGGCAAATATGTACGTCTAGCTATAACAGGAAGTCAAGCAGGGTCATCAAGTTATAACAAAGTATTATTTTGCACATACATGGTGGTTGGAAGGATTTCAGCATTTTTATAAATGTGTTGTAGTCTTGGTGATAAATGTTTCGAGTGGATCTATGTTGTTTTGTGAGAGCAGTTTAATATCACAACTTTAACCACAAACCACTTTGATTGGTTGTTTGTCTATTTGCCTCTCAAAACTCATTCTCAAACGAAAACTTGAATTTCTGTGCCTGTGGTAGACCCCCGGGCATTTCACCCTACACTGGTTCACTGGATTTTTCTATGAACTACTCTTGAAGCGTAACACTGAGCTGGTTACACTGTTGCTTTGAAAACATAGTTATCTAAAAATAAAGACAAAGAAATTATAATTTGTTTGTAATGTCTTTATTTTTAGATAATTTTGATGATATTTCCTGTTTTTTTTTCAAGTGTAATTGTATCGTGTTATTGAGTGTCAAAAAATGATCAGCTGTTAATGTAATGTCAATATAGAGATGGAAAATGGATTTATTAGCCTCAAAATAAGTAAATAATTACTTTACTACAAAATGTTCAGGATTATATCAGCATTTTAAGTTAATAGATGGATAAATAATGATGTCAAAACTAGCAGATCAAACTGTGATTTTCTCAGCCTCTTATATGAACAATCAATAAAATAACTAAGTGTCAATCGTTACTTACGTGAAATCATTATATCTTCGGGTACTTATTCTGAGAATTTCTAGATAATTCCAGTTCACATTAAGAAGCTGAACGGCTATAAATGTTCCGTATTCGTAAAACACCAACAAGAGTGAAACCTTAGATTTATCTAAAGAAAATAAATAACTACATAGCCGCGCCGATTACACGCGCGACTGGATATAATTCAATTGGAACCACAACAAAAGAAAATATGTCTCACCTTCACTTTCTCAAAATTGTTTCATCCACCTGCGCTCTCCAATGTGCAGCCAACAGCTCGACTATGATAAACTGCTAAATATAACACTCAGTTCACTAATACCATATGTTTTCAAATATAAGTACATCACGGATTTTCAACTATGATCTCGAATCTCGATGATTAGCACGATTTCACTGACTGAAATTTTGACATTTACCACACAATGCAATTTTCACATTTAGTCAATTACTGATTCAAAGGTTCACAAAAAATATGTGATAAAATAGATAAACGATACAAATTTCGAATGTTCTGCCTACTTTTTCCAAAAGTGTCCAATTCGCTAATATTTATTTAATAAAAATATAATGAACTCATCCGACGACTAAGGACCGTAGACTAAACTGTAAACGTCTATTTTTTTCTTTTCTTATTATTTAGTTTAGAGGGCTATACAGCTGTTGCGATTCATCAACACACTTGGGAGCCTACCGCAAACCACGTTCGATGTGTTGCTTTTCTGTCGCACTTGTAAATTTGTACGTAAGTGCGACAGAGAGGCAAGACGTTGTAGGTGGTTTGCGGTAGGCCCTCTAACGCCAAATGATGCCAAGTCAGCCAAGTAGTTTGCGTCTAAGCCTAGCTTAAGGGAAAAATATGTGCTGTATTGTCTTTTGATTGTCTTGTTCTTTGCAGTTCTTTGTTCTGTAAAAAAAAAAAAAAAACTACGCTGCAGTGCTGTAATGTTGTAAATGTTGTTTTATCCAAATATTATTATTCAGCTTTAATTATTCTGAATTCTAAGATAAATTGAGTTGTAGTTTGGAGCTTTTATCTTTGTCCTGTGTCTTATTTGTGTCAATTAACGTTAGTGACAAAAAAATCTTTAAAAATGAATCCATGGGGAAATGAGCAATTCCCAATGCCCCCTAACATGATGGGACAGCCAATGGTGCAAATGCATCCACATCCGCCATTGTTGCCTCCACCTATGTTGCAAAACATGATGGATATACCGAATAACATGGGTGGTATGCCGCCTGGGCCTCAAATTGGACCTATGCTGCCAGAAGGTATGCAGAGCGCCTCTCAGCAAGACGTTCAGGACCCGAGCGTGGAATCGAGCGAGGTGCAGGTGATTGAAGATGACACGCCTGCCCCGGGAACATCCAGACCTAGCCATGAGGGAGGACCAGGAAATAGAAGGGACTCCAGGAATAATCGGGATCGGGACAGAGGTACATACATTTAAATTAGGTACCACATTTCATTTTGAGGTTTTCTTATTGTTTTTTATGCGCGTTAAAGTGCTGTTGTGATATACGTTATAATAATAATAATAGGCGAGCCATTAAAATCTTACCTGACAATTTAGACGTGTGCGCCGCCATAAAAATTCGCGGCGGCGGCGCGCCGCAAATTTTTCGCGGCGTGGCTGGACCACGCCGGCGTCAAGGTCGTCGGGTGTTGTTCGCTGGTTCTTATTAAAAACAAAGTGGAGTTTTTAGCTTTTTTACTATATTTATAAAAACAACATAACATAATGCAATCGTTATTGTTCATCTTATAACCTAAACTGCTAAATACTAGGCCATCAAGAAAGTCAGGCAAGCTACACAAGTTGCACATCCTATATGCGTATTATAAATTACATGCTTTTTGACAGGTCTCATAATTATCGTGTATGAAGATGATTTTATTTACTCGCACTGGGTCTAATCGCGATCGTTTAGCGTTGAGAATCAATCCTGCCACTGAAAACACCCGTTCACTGGGCGTACTGGTGGCAGGTGTTGCCAGTACAGCTCTGGCTAGTGCAGCGATCCAAGGAAGAGAATGACGTTTTTCACGCCAAAACGCTAACAAATCACCATTTAACTGCTCCACTAGTTCTTTAGGAACCGCAGTAGCCAGATATTTCCAGCACTCCTGAAAAGCGGGATCTGTGGACTCATCGTAACTGAAACTGCTGTGTTATAATGACAGTTTATTCAAAAGGCTGGAAGTTGTATCGGTCTTTAAAGTACTTGGCATTGTGACTGGATCTGGTGTAGCTATGTCAGTAGGGTCGACAAATCGCTTGATCATTTCCGAAAGAAAAACTGCACGCGTGGTGTGCTCTTTTTCGAGGAAAGCGTCAATTTCCTTAAGACCAGAAAATCTAGAGTCTAGAAGTGCTGCGCAAACAATATTTTCAGTCAGAGGGAATCTCTTATCTATGTTAGATAACATATTATTTTTTAAAGACACGATAATTCGTGTTTCATCTTCAGCAGATACATCATCGAGTACGTGCTTTAATTCTGTCCTGAATACAAGTGCTAAATTTATAGAGGCGGTCTTTTGTGCAGACAGGACTTCGACAGCCTCACGAAATTTTTTCAAAAACCGTATCATGCCCTCTATAATGTTCCACTGCTTGAATAAGTTTTAGTTCTCCCTGTCCGATTTTCGTCAGCATTTCGTTTATCGGACCTCGATTGCAGAAATGAGCCAAACTCTCAAGCATGGCCAAAACACTATGCCAACGTGTAGGTGTCGACGTTTTTACGGTCGGCACATGGTTTACCTCACCGAACTCATTGTTGAAGGAGACAGTAGTTTCGGCACTACAGTCTTCGCGTGTTGGTGATGATAAGTCTTCGTCAACCATAGGCTCATTCTCGTCAAATTCAATATCTTCACCAACGCTATCTATTTCTTGCAGAAATTTACGTTGTTCTGTCTCCACCTCTATCTCTAGGTCCGGCAAACGATACCTGATGCTTTTGACAATTTTTTTACACTTGGTAACCACAGCATCAACTTCTGGGACGCGTTTTATCCCGTCTACTATTACAAGGTTGTGTAACCCATGTCCCAAACACAAATGGCCATCCAAGTTACCCAGTGCGATAGCTCGCTTCACATTAGATCCGGCGTCAGTAACGACATGAAGGGTTTTATCGCACAAACCGAATTCCGCCACCGTTTTGTTAAGCATCTCCAAAATCATTTCACCAGTTTTCTTGCCTTGAGCTAGCTTAGTATTTAATGTAAAGGATTTCAGCTCGAAATCTGAAAAAGAATAATAAAACTTTACAATTTAGACCAGCGGTGGAACAAAAATGGGTTTTGATAATATTAAAGTTTCTTCTTTTTCGATATGTCATTGTTAGCATGTTAAATAAGACTTTCGTAAAAAGTTAGAAATTTTTAGGGTGAGCGTTCGGATATATTGAAATATTTAAATTTTTGCTAATAACTTTGTAAATATAAAATTAAAGTTACAAAAAACTTTAACATATTTAATACCACTTTAATTTATACACAATATTCGGTTTTTAGAAATCTGGAACATGTGCTTTCTGGTGAACTTAAAAACATGAATTATTTTGTAAATAAATAATTAGAGTAGCTGATATTGCAAAATTACGATATTATGGATCAGCTTATTATACCTGTAAAAAATTAGAAATGTAGACAATGTGCTTCTCTAGATATTGAATTCTGGTTAAGCAGTATAGCCAATATTGAATTAAAGTTTGTAGAGTTAATATTAAACGGTCATGACAATGATCTTAGTTCCCACACAAAAGATTAGAAATATAAAATCAGTGCGTCACTAAATACTGATACGTATGCATTCCGTGCTTATATTTACGTTACATTTCAAACGCGCGGCATGTTCGCGCGCGCCGCGCTGTGCGCCGCCGAGGCAGCGATCAAACGGTATTGATATATAGATCAACGGGCTAGCGGGTAACCTAACCTTGCCAGACGCGTGCAAAAATTTTTTCCCAAAATTCAAAAAATGTTCTAAAATCAATCTGTAATTTTTAACCGACTTCAATTTCATAGAAGGAGGAGGTTCTGTATTCGGTTGTGGCTATTTTTTTTTATGTATGTTCACCGATTACTCCGATACCCGTGGTCCGATTTGAGTAATTCTTTTTTACAGGTTAAAATTAAGTATCTAAATGGTCATAAAAGTAATAAACCAGAACATTTGGTCGTGTCGTATCTTTAACCTTGCCAGGCGATCTAAAAAGTATGGCACTTACTTGCACGCAAAATTAAGTTTGTTTACTATACAAATTGTATGCATTACAAAGTTATCTTTGCACGCAAAATTAAGTTTCTCTACTATACAAAGTGTATGCATTGCAGTTATTTTTGCACGCAAAATTATGTTTGTCTACTAAACAAAGTGTATGCATTACAAAGTTATTTTTGTAGTACAGTAAATTAAAGACCACTAGGTAGGATGTACAGTCAGCAATACTATTCGCTTAGCACCTTTGCATACAAACTTCTATACAGGGGTGGTATCTTTTCTCTGCAGCTGACTGTACAATGTGATTGTAACTATGAGGATGGTGTATATTTATGATATATGAGGATATTTCTATTAAAAGTTATGTTAGATTTTGAAATTTTTATATTGAGTATATCTACTTATATAAAAAAATTTGAATTTTGGTTATGGAATTTTATATTATATAACATACAAAAAAACACAACAATAAACAAAAAAAAATAGGGCTGTATCTCCTAAACCGTCCGTCGCAGCGCAAAAATAATAAATTGTTCGTTCCCCTTTAAATAACACTTAATATATAAAAAACACAATAAATAAATAAATATTATAGGACATTCTTACACAGATTGACTAAGTCCCACAGTAAGCTCAAGAAGGCTTGTGTTATGGGTACTCAGACAACGATATATATAATATACAAATACATAATTACATAGAAAACACCCATGACTCAGGAACAAATATCTGTGTTCATCACACAAATAAATGCCCTTACCGGGATTCGAACCCAGGACCATCGGCTTCACAGGCAGGGTCACCCACTAGGCCAGACCGGTCGTACAATGAAACACAAAAAGAAAAAAATATCTTTACACGGCTGTATCTCCTAAACCGCGCGTCGCAGGACAAAAACAATCATCAAATTTTCGTTCCACTTTAAGAAACCCTCAATTAATATTTAAAAAAAAAAACAAAAAAATCCGAAAAAATCTTTATAAGGCTGTATCTCCTGAACCGTGTGTCGTAGCGCAAAATAATAAAATTTTCGTTCAACTGCAGTGGACCCTTCATTAACATTAAAAAAAAGAAAAAAGAAGAAAAAAAAAATCTAAACCGTGCGTTGTAGAGTAAAAATAATCTAGTTTTCGTTCCCCTTTGAGAAACCCCTAAGTAACATACAAAAAACACAATGAAAAACAAAAAAGAAAAAAACAAAGAAAAAATCTTTATAGGGTTGAATCTCCTAAACCGTGCGACGGAGCGCAAAAATAATCAAATTTTCTTTCCATTTTAAGAAACCCTTAATTAATATAGGTATAAAAAAACACAAAAAATCTTTATAAGGCTGAATCTCCTAAACCGTGCGCCGTAGCGCAAAATAATAACATTTTCGTCCGCCTGCAGTGGACCCTTAATAAACATTTAAAAAAAACAAAAAAAAAACAGAAAAAATATTTACAGGGCTGTATCTCCTAAACCGTTCGTTATAGCGCAAAAATAATCAAATTTTCGTTCCCCTATCAGAAGCCCCTAAGTAACATACAAAAAACAACGAAAACATAAAAGAAAAAACAAAGAAAACAATCTTTTTATAGGGCTGTATCTCCTAAACCGTGCGTCGGAGCGCAAAAAAAGTAAAATGTTCGTTCCCCTCTAAGAAACCCTTTTTTAATATGAGAAAAAACAAAAAAAAAACGAAAGAAATATTTACACGGCTGTAGATCCTAAACCGTGCGTCGTAGCGCAAAAATAATCAAAATTTCATTCCACTTTAAGAAACCCTTAATTTATATTTAAAAAAAATCTTTACAGTACATATGGTGCTACTTTCTCGCACTAGTGCGTCAAATAGCACTTTTCGTGCATATGTCGAAAGTTTAAAGGGCCATATGTACTGTAAAACGTTGTACGATACACGTGCGAATAGGTAATTCGCAACTCGTGTCGATTTAAAACACTCCCTGCGGTCGTGTTTTAATTTATCGCCACTCGTTTCAAATTTCCTCTTTTCCGCCCTTGTATCGTAAATAACTATTATAAGGCTGTATCTCCTAAACCGTGCATCGTAGCGCAAAATAATAAAATTTTCGTTCCATTGCAGTGGACCCTTAGTTAACATTAAAAAAAAGAAAAAAAAACAGAAAAATATCTTTACAGGGCTGTATCTCCTAAACCGTGCGTTGTAGCGCAAAAATAATCTAATTTTCGTTCCCGTTTGAGAAACCCGTAAGTAACATTCAAAAAATACAATGAAAAACAAAAAAGAAATGTTTGTATCTTTTAAATATTAAATATTAATTTTTAAATATTATTAAAGTGGAACGAAAATTTAATTATTTTTGCTCTTCGTTCCGACGCACGGTTTAGGAGATGCAACAACCCTATAATTTCTTTTTAGTTTTTCATTGTGTGTTTTGTATGTTACTTAGGGGCTTTTCAAAGGGGGACGAAAATTAGATTATTTTTGCGCTACAACGCACGGTTTAGGAGATACAACCCTATAAAGATTTTTTTTAATTTTTTGTTTTCTTCTTTGTTGTTCGATTATGTTTTTTGAATGTTACTTACGGGTTTCTTAAAGGGGAACGAAAATTTGATTAGTTTTGCGCTACAACGCACGGTTTACGAGATACAGCCCTGTAATAGTACATTTCGATGCTAGTGCGGAAAGTATGTCATTACCTCACGAGTACCGAGATATCTTGATATCGGGGCGAGTGAAGAATGACATTTCCGCACGTGTATCGAACGACGTTTTTTAATACAGTTGCGAAAAAATAAGAAAAACAACAAGTAAGGAATTCGAAACTTTTATATTATTAATTCTGTGACATTATTGACATTGACATTATGAAGAGGTGTTTTTTTAACTTTTATTCGACTAGAATGGATTTTGTTATTATTATTGAACCCACTTCATACAACATTGTAGACATTGTATTGTTTTACAAATATAAAACATTGTACTATTATTACCTAAATATCGTTATTAACGATTATTTGAATATCGTATATTTATAAAAACAATATCGAATGTTGCCTTTGGAAACTTAAAACATTCTTGCAGTAAGAAAAAACGCCTCTTCTTTGACAGGCGTTCCGTTCCATTCAGACAACTTATTAAGAACGGTTTTTCAACGTTAAAAAATAAACGTGTTATAATACTTATAATGATGAAGAAGTAAGTAATAAAATATGAAATATGCATATTTTTCGTATTCTTACATTAACAGTAGATTTTTATGTTAATTACGACGTTTAAAGGAAACTATATTAACACTCATCAATAAGTAGTCGTGAATTGTAACAAGTATAAATTTAAAAAAATTGGAAAAGTAAAAAGCACTAGTTCGCGAAACGTCGTAATCAACATAAAAACCTACTGTTAAAGTAAGAATACGAAAAATATACATATTTCATATTTTATTACTTACCTCTTCATCATTATAATACGTCTATTTTTTTATATTGAATATTGAAAAACCGTTCTTAATAAGTTGTCTGAATAGAACGGAACGCCTGTCAAAGAAGAGGCGTTTTTTATTTCTGCTTTAAATTTCCAAAGGCAACATTCGATATTGTTTTTATAAATGTACGATACACAAATAATCGTAATTAACGATATTTGGGTAATAATAGTACAATGTTTTATATGTACAATTGTCTTATAGAACATGCATTAAAAAAAAATCTTTCATTGAAGTGGGTTCAATAATAATAACACCCAGCTAAAAAAACACCTCTTCATAATGTCAATGTCAATGATGTCACAGAATTAATAATATAAAAGTTTCGAATTCCTTACTGTTTTTCTTATTTTTTCGCAACTGTATTAAAAAAAACGTCGTTCGATACACGTGCGGAAATGTAATTCTTCACTCGCCCCGATTCTTGCCACTCGTCTGCGGCTCGTGGCAAGATATCTCGGTACTCGTGAAGTAATGACATACTTTTCGCACTAGCATCGAAATGTACTATTCTGTTTTTTTTTTGTTTTTTTTTTTTTAATGTTAACTAAGGGTCCACTGCAATGGAACGAAAATTTTATTATTTTGCGCTACGATGCACGGTTTAGGACATACAGCCTTATAAAGATTTTTTGTTTTTTTTTTAAATATATCAATTAAGGGTTTCTTAGTGGAACGAAAATTTGATTATTTTTGCGCTCCGTCGCACGGTTTAGGAGATACAACCATATAAAGATTTTTTCTTTGTTTTTCTTTTTAGTTTTCATTGTGTTTTCTGCATGTTACTTAGGGGTTTCTAAAAGGGGAACGAAAATTAGATTATTTTTGCGCTATAACGCACGGTTTAGGAGATACAGCCCTCTAAAAAAAAAATTCTGTTTTTTTTTTCTTTTCTTTTTAAATGTTAATTAAGTTTAACGAAAATTTTATATTTTACGCTACGACCCACGGTTCAGGAGATACAGCCTTATAAAGTTTTTTTTTGTTTTTTTTTTTGTTTGTTTTTTTTTTTAAATATTAATTAAGGGTTTCTTAAAGTGGAACGAACATTTGATTGTTTTTGCGCTACGACGCTCGGCTTAGGAGATACAGCCGTGTAAAGTTCTTTTTTTTCTTATTGTGTTTCATTGTGTTTTTTGTATATTAAAAGTGTTTTTTAAAGGGGAACGAAAATTTTATTATTTTTGCGCTACGACAGACGGGTTAGGAGATACAGCCTTATATTTCTTTTTTTGTATATATAATTCCATAACCAAACTTCAAATTTATATATAAGTAGATATATTTAATATAAAAATTTCAAAATCTAACAATTTAATAATAGCGTCGTAGCGTAAAATAATAAAATTTTCGTTCAACTTAATTAACATTTAAAAAGAAAAGAAAAAAAAAAGAATGTTTTTTTTTAGAGGGCTGTATCTCCTAAACCGTGGGTTGTAGTGCAAAAATAGTCTAATTTTCGTTCCCCTTTGAGAAACTGCTAAGTAACATACAGAAAACACAATGAAAAACTAAAAAGAAAAACAAAGAAAAAATCTTTATAGGGTTGTATCTCCTAAACCGTGCGACGGAGCGCAAAAATAATCAAATTTTCGTTCCACTAAGAAACCCTTAATTAATATATTTAAAAAAAAAACAAAAAATCTTTATAATTCTGTATCTCCTAAACCGTGTGCCGTAGCGCAAAATAATAAACATTTTCGTTCGCCTGCAGTGGACCCTTAATAAACATAAAATAAAAAAAAATAGAAATAAAAACAGAAAAAATATTTACAGGGCTGTATCTCCTAAACCGTGCGTTGTAGCGCAAAAATAATCAAATTTTCGTTCCCTTAATAGAAGCCCTTAAGTAACATACAAAAAACACAATAAATAACATACATCATAAATATACACCATCGTCATAGTTACAATCACATTGTACAGTCAGCTGCAGAGAAAAGATACCACCCCTGTAAAGAAGTTTGTATGCAACGGTGCTAAGCAAATAGTATTGCTG
The DNA here is from genome assembly GCF_947568885.1 of Cydia strobilella. NCBI lineage: Eukaryota > Metazoa > Arthropoda > Insecta > Lepidoptera > Tortricidae > Cydia > Cydia strobilella. Next base: position 11,650,642 of record NC_086054.1, read on the forward strand.
ACTGTACATCCTACCTAGTCTTTAATTTACTCGTCTTTAATTTACTGTACTACAAAAATAACTGTAATGCATACAATTACTTTAGTAGACAAACTTAATTTTGCGTACGAGTAAGTGCCATACGTTACTTTTTAGATCTTCTGGCAAGGTCAAAGACCCGACCAAATGTTCAAGCTTATTTTTTTGTGACTATTTAGATACTTAACTTCAACCTGTAAAAATTATAGATTGCCTCACGAACATTTTTGGAGCCCTAAAAAAATCTTAAAAAATATAAGGGTTGATTTAGCCCCGCTACCCTGCAGCCAGACCTCCAGTGCTGAGTTAGGGTATGATAGGAGAAGTATCAGGCAAATTTTCAGCTTGCCTCAAGGACCTACTCCAAAATGTCTACCAGCTCTCGGACCACTAAGTAACTACAAATAATCAGTCCACATAACAAACATTTTGTACTCATTTTGAAGTCATAATTACATTAATTTCACGTAATATCGGCATCTAATTTATGTGCACGGTAAACAAACTAATGAATGACAAGAAAAGACAAGCAGCGCTTACGAAGTTGAGCGGGGGGTGGGGCGACCGGGCGAGGTACCTATAGGTATAGATAGATACGAATGCTACGATAGGCTCCCGCGTGCCGCGCCGGCACCTTGACGGACCAGCGCGGCGTATGTATGAATTTCGCGCCTTTTTAAATAGATTTGGCTATAACAATGGAAGCTACACACAGAAATTTCTTACTTTTCATAATATGGTTGCATATATTATTTTATAGTATGAAACTTATCTTTATAGACTTTAATTCAATATTGGACCTTACAGGACAAAAAACGCATATTAAAATTTAAGCAGCAATCATATTTTTCGAATTTTTCGGCTTTGTCTATTAACTTAAGAATTTAGAGATATTATTGTGGATTTTTAAAACTTTAATTCAATATCGACAAAATAATAAGCTAATTTTAGTTTGACAAAGAAGCACGTTAATTTTTTTTCTAAAAATGTAACAGTTTAAAGCGTCATACATAATTTAAACGATGAAGCTTAAACTTTGCACTTTAATTCAATATTCAAAAAGCATCAATCAAAATATATAAATACCTAATTTATACCTAACGCTCGTTCTAACTTTTCGTCTTAAATTACAAATATGCTTAAAAACATGTCCCCTGCCATATAAGCATCACTTTTCCTTCTTTAGAATTATCATAACTTTAAGGTCAAAAATATGGTCCCACTATCGGTCTAAATTACCTAGATTACCTAGAAAATAATTTAATACGCACGTTTATTTAAGTTTTAAATGTGTTTAAGCGTAGAAAGGTTTGGAACTTTAAATTTATAATACAAAACAGGTCCATTGCCTCCGAATCTTATAATATGAAAATAAAATTTACATTACGCTTACGCACACAACTTTTCCTGTACAATATATTTAGTGAAAATCATGTTTTACACACCAGCAGTTAAGTAATGTAGCGTGAATGTAATGTAGTTGAGACGTCTGTAACGATCTGTCCATAGATCAAATGTCACCGAAACATGTTTGGGAGAAGATTCTTTTATTTGTTCTTTAACATTTTTCAGCATCATTTCATAGACATCATCCAATGCAGTCCGGCTTATAGTATATCTTGACGGCAAATCCTGGTCTGTCACAATGATATCATATTTCTAAAAAGTCATAAGCAAAATGTTAGACCCTGTAAGTATTAATGAAAATAATGATCTTGAACAAAAACACTACGTAAATTAATTAACGTACCTTAAAGAAATCTATCATGCCTTTATCAGATACAGCATCGAAAGGCATTAAAGATCGACAAAACCAGAGGGACAAATCTTGTCAGATATGCTATCTGTGGATATATACTCTTGGACAGCTAAGTCATGGCGGCTAAGCTTGTACTTAATTATATCTTTAATAATTAATACAAACGTGTTTACTATCAAGAACTGTTTTATTTAATATATAAAATATATAACATGGCGCTGCGGATATAACGGTATGTCAAATAAAAAACTTCAGGGACAAATAAAGAAAACTTGTATGGGACGCCATTTTCTATCAAAAACTAAAAATGGACATGTTGAGGCCGCCGGCGCCCCTGAGTCTTACAGGGAACAATATTAAACAGACTTTCCAGGATTGGAAGCAAAAGTTCCAACTCTATTTTGAGGCGAGTGGTGCGTCGGAAAGATTGTCGGAAAAACAGCAGTGTGCACTCCTGCTACACAGCGTGGGTGATGAGGGCCTCGTGGTATACAACACAATCGAAAATAAAGAGAAACTGACATATCAAGAAATACTGAAAAAATTGGAAGAACACTGTAGTCCACCGAGTAACGAAACATACAATAGACACATATTTTTCAACAGGAAGCAAAAAACAGGTGAAAACATAGAAGATTTCGTGACTGCACTCAAAAAACTTAGCTTAGATTGCAATTTCGAAAAACTCAAAGATGGACTAATTAGGGATCAGATTATAATAGGATTAATTGACAACGAACTGAAGGAAGACTTACTCAGTGTAACAGATTTGACTTTGGAAAGATGTATCAATATGAGCAGAGCGGCTGAAACTACAAAAGCTCAAATGGACAACATTAAGAACAAAAATGAAGTAGCAAGAATAGAAGTGGGAGCGGGACAAAGAAGAACCATGAAAAAGGAGCACTCTAGTGATAAAAGGCAGCCCTCCAGGAGCAGAACAAGAGACCAGTCATATAGCAGACAGCAGGGTCAAGCGCACACCAGGGACCATTCGTATGGTAGACAGCAGGGTCAAGCGAACACCAGACGACCTTGTGGCAAGTGTGGCAGACAACACGGATATGCAAAGTGCCCAGCATTCAACAAGAAGTGTGTGAAGTGCGGCAAATACAACCATTTTGCGGCTATGTGCCTAAACAAAAACTGTGGCTCTGTAAGTAAAAAAGACTGGTATATGAAATTAAAACTAAACAATGTAGAAACTATTTTTAAAATTGATACAGGTTCACAAGTTGATATAATAAATTCTGATATTGCTCGTAGATTGAATTTGACAGTGTGTCGACCTGATGAGGGACTGACTAATTTTGATGGTTCAGCAATAGAAATAGAAGGAACATGTAAAGGCACAGTAAAATATAAGGATAAGGAATGTTTCACAACCTTGTATGTTACAAATTGTTGTAGAACAGGTGTCTTAAGCTATTACAGTGGAGTGAGACTAGGAGTTGTAATACCTGTAGAGATAGTTAATGAAAATGTAAACAGTATAGTGCAAAAATATAACAATTTGTTTTCAGGTCTAGGGGAACTTCCATATGAATACAAAATAAAATTACAAGACAATAATATACCAATTGCTGAGCGACCCCGGAAAATACCATTTCAATTAGAAGGAAAAGTTAAAACTGAGCTGGACAAACTGGAGCAGGCAGGTGTTATAAGAAAAGTTAGTGAGCCAACGGAATGGGTAAATTCAATGGTAGTTACAAAGAAACCATGTGGTAATATAAGAATTTGCTTAGATCCTCAAAATTTAAATAAATACATAATTAGAGAACGGTATAAAATGAGCACTTTTGAGGAATTAGTAGCCAAAATGCCTTCTGCTAAATACTTTAGTGTCTTAGATGCATCAAAGGGATTTTACATGATTAAATTAAGTGAGGACAGTCAGTTATATACAACATTTAATGCTGGTAACTTTGGTAGATATTGTTACAAACGCTTACCCTTCGGTTTGAATTCAGCTCCGGAAGTATTCAGTAAATATTTTGCAGAAATTTTCAAAGATATTACAGGAGTAGAACAGTATGTTGATGAGCTTATAGTATGGGGGAAAACACTCGAACAACATAATGAAAGATTAAAGATGGTATTAGAAACAGCAGAGAAAATGGGTGTTAAATTTAATAAAGATAAATGTCAGTTTGGGGTAACAGAAGTGAAATATGTAGGACATATTTTGACTGGTGACGGTATTAGACCTGATCCAGAGAAAGTTAGAGCTATTGTGAGTATGGAGGAACCCAAGAGTAAAAAACAATTGCAAACAATATTAGGAATTGTAACATATGTAGCAAAGTTTGTACCTAATTTGTCAGATGTAACTTATTCATTGAGGGAACTACTTAAAAAAGATTCTGAATTTGTATGGGGTGATAAACAGAAAAATGATTTTGAAAAGCTTAAACAAGTGTTAACTTCGCAACCAGTTTTAAAATACTTTGATATTACCACTCCGATAACTCTATCTGTCGACAGCAGTAGCACAGGGCTAGGTGCTGTCCTACTTCAGAATAATGCTCCTATAGCATATGCATCTAAAGCTTTAACAGAAACTCAAAGATCGTGGGCTCAAATCGAAAAGGAACTTTTAGCTGTAGTATATGGATGCCATAAATTCCACCAATATATTTATGGTAGACATGTACATGTAGAGTCAGACCATAAACCGTTAGAACATATTTTTAAAAAACCAATGAATGAGACTCCATTAAGATTACAAAGGCTAAGACTTCAATTACAAGGATATGACATAGAAATTAAATATAGACCTGGCAAAGAACTATTAGTAGCGGATGCTTTATCTAGAGCTTATGTAAATGACACCATATGTAATAAAGAACTTGATGAAAAAGTAGAAATGCATGTATGTTTAGTGAAACAAGGCATAAATTTAAGTAAAGAAACATGGGATAAATTAAAAATAGAAACTCAAAAAGATCAGGATTTGTGTTTGCTAATAAAATACATTCAAAGTTCATGGCCAACATCTAAGGAAATTCCTTTACAATTAAAATACTATCATTCCATAAAAGATGATCTCTATATTTCAGACGGATTAATTTTCAAAAATACTGCGGTTGTTGAACCTAAGTTATTAAGAAAGGAAATGCTTAGAAAGATTCATTACAGTCACTTAGGTATTGAGAAATGTAAAAGTAGAATCAGAGGTTTGCTATTTTGGCCATTTATGATCAAAGAATTAGAGGATTTAATTCAAAATTGTGATTTATGTTTAAAATATCAAAGAAATCACTCCCATGAACCACTAATGTTAAGAGAATTGAGTAATAAACCTTGGGACATAGTAGGAGCCGATATGTTTTTTATGAACAATAAAACTTACATGTTAATTGCAGTTTATTTAACAAAATATGTTGAGCTTGTTGAATTGAAGGATCAATGCTCAGAGTGTCATATAAGGGCATTAAAGAGTGTATTTGCACGTTGGGGCATACCCAAAATATTGTATACTGATGATGGTTCTCAATATAGAAGTTGGCAATTTAAAGAATTTTGTAGAGAATGGGAATTTAAACATATAGCTTCCTCTCCCTATTATGCTAGATCTAATGGATTTATTGAAAGACAAATACAATCGATAAAAAAGATGTTTAAAAAATGTATAGAGGAAAAGAAAGATATTTACTTGGCCTTACTAGAATACAGAAATACACCTATTGATCAGGAGTTAGATTCTGCCAATGAGTTGCTTATTGGAAGACAAGTAACATCTTTCTTACCTACCAAAGACAAATATAAAAAAGTTAATTATAATGATGTTAAACAAAAAGTTGAGAAAAAGAGAGAAATGTATAAATATTATCATGACAGGAAAAATAGAGGCAACATTAATAATTTTAGTAGAGGACAGAATGTGTATTTTCATGATAAAAATGATAATAAAAAACTTAAGGGAAGGATAGTTTCAGATGAAGATAATTATAGAAATTATTTGATAGACACAGGAGGCTCTATAATTAAAAGAAATAGGTATCATGTGTACAGAGGGTCACCTGGTGAAAATTATAGTTTAGCTAGGAAACATGTAACTTTTAAAACAGAGGAGAATGAGAATGTGTTGAACAAAGTAAATGATAATAATGAAAATGAACCTGTAAGGATTAATGAGAATATAGGTGATGCTGATGTGCCTAATGAAAATAATTATAATAATGAAAATAATTATAATAATGATGTAAGGTCACGGTCAGGAAGAGCTATTAAGAAACCTGGATACCTGAGTGATTATGTACCTTAATAACTCTACCTGATTTAATTTTAGAATACTTTTAGATAAGGTAAAGAAGGGGGATGTCAGATATGCTATCTGTGGATATATACTCTTGGACAGCTAAGTCATGGCGGCTAAGCTTGTACTTAATTATATCTTTAATAATTAATACAAACGTGTTTACTATCAAGAACTGTTTTATTTAATATATAAAATATATAACAAATCTCTAGCAAGGAGCCACTTGTCCTTCCTTGTGACCTTCAATTGTGCGCCATGCGATACAGTCGCCGTCGCCGCAGATGCTATTCTGCGTCGTGGCAGAGTTGTGAAAAAGTCGTTAATCAGTCTTTTTGAAGGTTCAGTTTTGTCGTCCCTTATATTGTGGGCATCCCTCAGATGTCTAAGAAGGTTGCCTGTACTGACAGTTTTTGCGTAAGATTTAATTTTAGCTCTGGAATAAGCAAAATACGTTATTATTTTGAAAGAACCTCATGCCATGTAAGCACGACCAAACCAAAATCATTAAAACAATAAACCATAAAATCCACAGCAGACCCAACCCGCTAAAACTCGCACACAACCCGCAATCCTCAAGCAAACAGTAGGTAATTAATCAATCGCGAAATATTTCAAATAAAAATGCTATTGAAGTTTATAATAAAATGTGTGTTAGTGTAGTTAGTTAATTGATCAATTTATTAATCATGCTTTTAACCTTAACAAGAATTTAAACGATAAATTATTACGAGTATTAAAAACATGATAGCAAAGTTTTAGTTTAAACACAAGTACAAATGCAATGCCACAGTGCAGTGTTAATATTGTTAAGAAAAGAGTAAGTCAAACAAATTTTATAAATAGATAAATGATATTTTTCAAATATCTATTAAGATTTCACGTGGTTTGTTGTTATCGGAGCCGGCTTAATAAGAGCGCCAACTACATCCTGCTCGAAGCTTTGGAGTGAATTACATCTTACATTACACCTAAAAAAAATGTGGTAATATGGATCATGTGTTCATTGATAAAATACGTTATGCATATTTTATAAATATGCATAATTATCAGGATAAACGTTTAACATTGACGATTTGTTAACAGAGACAATTTGAATATCATAATTTTACCATAGGCAGGTACTAATAGTGTGCTTATTTACAAGGACAATTTGGCACCTCTCATTGTTGTTTGGTATATAAAACAAATATATGTATTAAGATAAAACTAGATAACTAAGTTTACGTATTACTGTTATTACACGTAGTTTTTGGTTTCATAAGTTTCATTTCATTACGCAGATAAATAAGTAGATGGAGTAGCTACGTAGATGGAGTAGCTACGTAAGTACGTAGGTAGGTATAAACTGATATTCTTTTGTTGTATTATTCAATTCAATAGTACAATTAGAACTTCACTTACATTCCAAAGCTGATGGTCTCATTTTCTTCCTTTAACTGCGTCAGGCACTGGTTACAAAACACTTGGTCGCTAAAAATGTTATTGCGTTTGAAATTTTCTTCCAAAATTAACTGGCCGAAATGCTTCCAGCAAAAGCTGTTTCTTGCTTTAACATCGTTATCATACAACATACTAATTGAAAAACATCTTAATTCTAACTTATTAATACTTGCAGATGACATTTTTATTCAGTATTCATCAATTCTCTCACTCGTATCGTATACGTACGTAAAGCAACAAACCAACGAATAAAATAAATGTTAGACGGGCGGCCGTCTGCTTGCGCGCTTCCCCCCCTCGCGTCTCGCTGCCGCCCGTGTCCTTGATCGCCGTCGCACGCGGCCTAGCGGTGAATTCAATTTTTCGAAATTTAGCTCACGGCGCGAATTTTTAAAATCGCGGCGGCGGCGGCGGCGTGGGGTCCACGGCGCGGCGGCGGCGTGGGGTCCACGGCGCGGCGGCGCCGCGCCGGCGCGGCGCACACGTCTACCTGACATAAAACATAAATAAAGCGAATAATAATAATATAAGTCGCTTATTCAAAATGTTTGAACATAGGTACATACTAAAATCATTATAATATAATATATCATAATATAAAGAATGTAATTTTAGTTAAATCAAGCATTTGCAAGAAACGCAGTGATACCTTCAGTAAATATTGACCTTGTGCTCTATATTTGGCAGAGCATCTGGCACAATTTATCACATTCTTAGGCAACATTTCTAAATTAAATTACGTTATAGATCAGCGCCCGCGTCCTGGCAGACCAGACCGTAGCAGGGATGACCGTTCAAGAGAGCATCATGACCGCAACGCGAGGCCCGGGAATAAAAGAATGGCTGACCGGGCAGATGACAGGAACCGCAATGACCGTCCAGACCACCGCATTGACAACCGGCCGGATAGGAGACGGGACCGTCCAGAGAGAAGGTCCAGATTTGACAGTGGTGACAAGACACCTGATAAGAATCCTGGGAATATGCTTCCTGGAACGATGATGATGCCAGGTATTTTTGATACCTTAAGTTATGAACTTAAATCAAGACCACTAGATTTTTTAAAGATTAATTTGACTTGTTTTCACTGAATGGTTTTCAAGGGATATAAAAAAAATATATATATGACCACCATATACCATATAGACGGTTTCAAATTGAAAAAGTAAATGAAGTTCCTAATTTTTATTTACATAGTCACTTTTGCATGTCAGTTGGTTAGAATGTTCATGTTTGCAATGCCTATGGTGACCTACCTACATGGGCGTAGCCACGGTGGGGCAAGGTGGGGCAGTTGCCCCACCCTGATCTCTGACCGCTTCTGGTCTCTGACCAATTTTTAGGCACAATTAATGTAATAATAAAATTAAATATCAATTTAGGTAATTTAAAAATTACTTCGCGAATCGAGCGCGCATGCACAGAGATCGTGTCTAGTTATTTGCGATTTCCGAACGAAGTTAAGGCCAGTCCAGGCGGCCCCTACCTATGATTCATATAGGTTGACTGTTCATGTAAGTAATAATATAACATTTTATACAGGTACTAGTGGTATGATGCCATTTGGAATGATGCAGCAGCCTAGCCAGATGGAAATGCAACCAATGGGAATGCCTCATCCCAACATGTCCAACATGCTAAACATGCCCAACATGCCCGGCATGATGCCTGGAATGATGCAGGTGAATCCAATGATGGATCAGAACATGTTCATGATGAACCAACAAATGATGCCTATGATGCACCCACCCAACCAGCCAATCTACTGCAGCTCTGTTGTTCTCTTGACTCCGATACCGGGTGCTTCTCTGCCAAACCGCAGAGAGCGGCCACCAGGTTGCCGTACAATCTTTGTTGGAGGCTTGCCTAATAGTGTAAAGGAAGATGTTCTTCAAGAGATTTTCCAACGGTTCGGGAACATTACCGACATCAAGTTGCACAGACAGGGAGTGTGTCACATCAGATTTGAGAAGCAGGAATGTGTGGAGGCTTCCTTCAGCATCTCTGGATTCAGATTCAAATATCACAATCAGGGTGACAGCGAGGCTACTACTATCTTTGTGGACTTTGCATTGGTAAGAGTTTAAAATTTATACTCTGTTGTTTTTAGGGTTCCGTATCCAAAGGGTAAAAACGGGACCCTATTACTAAGACTCCGCTGTGATAGCTAGACAGTTGAAATTTTCACAGATGATGTATTTCTGTTGCCGCTATAACAACAAATACTAAAAACAGAATAATATAAATATTTAAATGGGGCTCCCATACAACAAACGTGATTTTTTTGCTGTTTTTTTCCGTAACGGTACGGAACCCTTCGTGCGCGAGTCCAACTCGCACTTGGCCGGTTTTTTTCTATTTTTGTGTAAAAATCTTAATGCGGTTCACAGAATACATCTACTCACCAAGTTTCAACAGTATAGTTCTTATAGTTTCGGAAAAAAGTGGCTGTGACATACGGACGGACGGACAGACAAACAGACAGACATGACGAATCCATAAGTTATGAATGCTTGAGGTTCTGCGAGACGAGGAATGAACGGCCTTCTTTTGTTATATGTTAATTTTGATTTGTGTACTATGTGTATGAAATGTCTATTGGTTTCACAGTGCTTTGGATCACTGTTATGCTGTGAAATATAATGAATAAAATAAAAAAAGGGTTCCGTTTTTTGTCATTTGGCTACGGAACCCTAAAAATGACCAGTATCGTCTACATCATCTTTTTGTAGGACTTTAAGGCAATGTGGCTTGAATTGAGGATTTTTTATAATCTTGACGAGAAGAAATAATGCCCTAAGTTTTCAGATAAATTAATTATATAAAAAAAATATGATTCTGTCTGGTGAATATTTCCTGTTATGTAAGACAAAATACATTCACCAAAAGTACTTGTTGGCTTAAATTAATTAATACTTAGCTACTTTCTTGCTAACAAGGTGTTTTATTGGTGGTCTGAGAAGGACTTATTTAAAAAAAAGATTCAGAACTAAGGTAACCAAATACTTTGATATTCACTCATCTTTTTTTTAGAACCGCGACGACTACGCCGAGTTCGAGCGAAGCAAGCGCGGCAAGCGTGACCCCACGCCACCGCGCATCGAGTCGCTCACGCCGGCCTCTTTGCAGACCATCACCGAGAAGGTGAAAAGTGATGACCAGTTCGCTGAAGCTGCTCCTGTAAGTAGTATAGTTATGTAGTTTCAATTACATGGCAGAAGAGTAGGTTTAAAGTAAGCGATTCTGCTCTTAGTAAAAATAATTAAAACAACCTAGAAATTGGCATTATTTCAAAACAAACCTTTTTGTAGTAACCTAGTAACCAAAAGCTAGAGTATGAGAAAGTTCAGATTAAGAAATCGAAACTATCTTAGAAAACGGAAGCTTGAGAGTGAAATATAACGAACGAATCAGAATAACAGCGTCCGTTTCTGGAAGTCTTTAGGGCTGCTGTGCCCCAAAGCCTTTTTGGCACAGACATTAGCTGAGCCACTTTCCCTTACAATTAGTTAGTAAGCATTATCGTGTACTTTTATTATATACCTATGTTCAATGTTGGAATAAACGTCTTTTATTATTATTTGTATATCCTTCGATTTCTCGGGTTCACGGGCCTATAAATCCCGGTCTTTTGATAGGCTTGTCTAATGTATGAAATATTTTCATCATTGCAGACCCTAGTCGGCTGGCTGGAACGCGGTGAATGCAACAAGAAGAATGCCAACGCGTTCTACTCGCTCATCCAAGCCTCCAACAACCAGATCCGCCGCCTCTTCAATGAGAAGATGGTGCTCGACGACGAGTACCAGAACATGAAACTCACTATGAAGGAGAAATTCGCGCATATACTGCTGCAATGTAAGTTTTTACCTTTTTTTTAAAGTATGCTGTAGCAATGACGCCCTCAGATTCGAAGAAGTGAGCTGTAGGACATCAAAACGGTGCATCGGGAAGAAGATCTCTACTGCCTGTGGCCAAAATCCTGAGTCACAGATCTTAGTTACTAACTCACATGTCCAATGATGATTCCTATGAGATTTAAACTGTTGTGAGAAATAATAACATTAAATGATATTACGGTTTAGACTCATGTATGATGTGATGTGATACATCACACACGGCCGCCGTGAACGCTGCTCGCACTGTTAGTGCTTGAGAAAGAAGACCTAGGCTATTCCTATGACAGTTCATTTTTATACATGGAGCGTGACAAGCAAAACTCACTAATTACTGATAAATAGTTAAACAAAAATCAACCTTATTCGGATAATAATACGGTTCACTATGACTCTGAACTTGTGGTGGTACTTAGTGACTTGCTTGTCACCCGACGATATGTATACCGATTGAGGAGGCTACGTGATCCAAGTCGAAGTAGTTTAAGCCAGACTAGACTGTAAATCTAACAATAAGAAATAATTTAAAAGTTGCTGAACCATCATTGGAGTAATGAAACCACATCCACAGAAAATACAACATTGCCAACATGGCGTTAGTCTCTTCAGGTATAGTACCTTAGTACCCATCATGCATAACAGACAACAGACGTATGTTATATTCGGAAACCAGTTTTTTTTAATGATATAGGAGGCAAACAAGCAGACGACCGCCAAAGGTCGGTCGTGGACACCTGTAACACCAGAGGAGTGGTAAGTGCATTGCCGGCCTTGGGAGTTAGCTCTTTTCTTGAAGGTTTGAAGGTCGTATCGGTCCGGGAATACCGCGGGCGACAGTTCAGTCTACGAGGCAGAAAGTTTCTGGTTTCAGTTTGTACAGAATTTGATCTTTTAGAAAGTAAAATACGTGTGTCCTATGCGTGGGATGGCAGTATAGCTGTCGGTTTCTTGCGGTACGATATTCCTACAGGTTGATACAGTGAATTCTGCACGATCTTCGTGTTGGCGAATGGCGAGTAACCAAACAAGGACAGAATTGTGCCAGTTGCACCAACGACAATTATCGGACTTACCAGCGTGAGCAGTAGTTAACTATGACACTTCACATACAATAACATTTATCGAGCGAAGGGCGTTGGAGACCAAGATATTAGGCCTTAGCGCCATGTCAGAGTAAGTAGGTACAATAATATCGTCAGGTGACAACCAAAACTCACTAATTACTACCACAAGTTCACTGCTATAGTGAACCGTACTAGTACAAAAACAAAGTTGTTTTTTGTTTAATATTTTTTTAGTAATTAGTGAGTTTTGGTTGTCACCTGACGATATGGACTTGGGGTCACTCTCTTAGGTTAAACTAAGAGTTATCTGGGTATCCAACGAACGATCCAGCGCTCTCCGATCATTCCACGGTCGCATTTGATTATCGCTGATCAATGTTGTCTGGTCTCTTGACATGTTTCGTTTAATGAAAAGTCACATTTTGTTCTTATGGAATAAAAAAAAAACTGGCCAAATGCGGCCAAATCATAAGTCCCGAAAAATGTGACTTGTGGCAACACTGCCAACGATGTAAACCAGCAACATTGACGCATTTGACACGCGCTTGACCATTAACAAAGGGCATTTTGATCAGAGTTGCCTTTTTAAACTTGTAAATTTGAAACAGGTAGCTTTAAAAAACGGGTCCGAGGACTGTACCGCGTTTAATCAGGGCGCGCTGGATTAGTGTTCTCAGACCCAACTATGAACGGTGCTCATGGATCGTGGATCGACCGGTAGAAACCCAGCTATTGAAGGCGTCGCAGTGTCTGCATCTACGTTCCTGAGGTGTTCGTCGTAGCTAGAAACTTGCTGAAGTTCATTATTTGGCGACGAGACTTTTCTCTTTTTTTCATTAAGTTAAGATTAAAAGTTATGTAAGTGCTGAACCAAATACGCAAATATGTTAAAGTACTTTTAGAAAAATCATTTATTTCAGCCAAGGTTTTCTACAATGTCATCCTTTTTGATAATCATAAAAAAGAAGTAAACATCTGAATATATTCAATGCCTAAATTATTATATTTCCGTATATGCGTCCGCACATTGGTAGTTTATAGTTATTTATGATACTAGTGCGAAAAATAGGAAATTCGCAACGTGTGGCGAATTGTAATCCAGTGACATGTACATATGCCATACGATAAATAAACAATAACACGCCCGAAGGGAGTATTTTAAATCGACACGAGTTGCGAATTACCTATTCGCACGTGTATCGTACAACGTTTTACAGTTCATATGGCCCTTGAAATTTTCGACTTATAGTTACGTAATGTGCTTGTTAGCACCTGATATCGCAATGTAGCACCAGATGTACTGTAAAATATATTTTTAAACCATAGTGCTGCAACTACGAAGATATCCACAGTACACATATCTTAGGACCTCGGTACTGGAGAGCTGAGCATCATACCATCGCCGATTCGCCGTAGTCTTGTCTTTCATCAACAGGTTCTTCACAACAGATAGCCAATGCGCGGAAAAATTAGGAATAAGTACGTATGCACGGAATTATGAAGGACTCTACCGGCTTCGCCAGTAAGGGGAGAGCAATGAAACTACCAGCACCAGCTAACCACAGTTTTCAAATGCATGCGAGGTCGACCTCACCTCATTTATATCTTTAAGGCACCTGTCCGATCGCTGACGAGGAAAGGTACTAGCGATCGACTAAGTATTTTCTCGCGCAAGAAACGTGTAGACGTGTATATCCTGTTCATGTTGCCGGTGTCTTTTTTTTAGAAAATTACATTTGATACTCGCTTGTCGCCAATCGTCGGCGATGGGATAGCTGCCTCACTGCTTACATAGCGAGTACCTACTGATAGATGGATAGGGTTAATTAAGAGGATAGTGGACAACTGCTTCCCCATATAAACGTAGTCCCTATTTACCTTTCTGGATATTGACATTATGACAGATATTTTTACACAGATTGATGTATATTAACAAAAGCTATATAACAATAGTATACAATGTCCGTTCGTTTGACTTTTTTTACCATTTTTTTATTGCTATAGAAGTTAGGAGCGAAAAACAAATTCCATGCAAAATTTTAAAAGCTCGTAACACTTATAACAGAGGAGGGAGGAAAATGGAGACTACGTTGGTATGGAGAAGCAGTCGCTCTCGGTCGTCCGCTTTCCTCTTAAGGCTAAGGCATATTCTACACGACCATTAATTATTCCGTGAGCACCAACTACAGTTTCCTAGATCAAATCGACAAGTGGGTCAAAATTCTTTTCGGTGTCTTGTTTTTTGTCCCCAGAAAATGTGACGGAGTGGAGCTTTTTGTATGATATGAAATGTAGTTTTTAATTTTTCTCATTTAATATATAATCTACAGCTAGAAAGACATGCGATAGCACTCGACTTGTTTTATTTATTTGACAGAAGACGGAAATACAAGCGTGACAGAGTGGTCAGAAACAAGACAACGAAAAGAATTTTGACCCAAGTACCTAATTAGAAAGTGACGAGTCGATTCACCAAAATAGCAATCATAATTATTATTTTGACAAGGATCGTTTACAAACCTATTTTTAAAAATCGTGGCTTTAATAGTGTCCCGAGTTAAGAAAATACCTTTTCTCAAAAATGGACGGCAAAGTCGACGTTGCCGGTTAAAAAGTAGGTCGCGAAGTGCGTAGTTTATGGTCAGTCAAAAAATTAAAAAGTTAAAAACATTGCAGTCTCGATTTCGGGACTGCAATGTTGCATACAAATTCTATTATTTGTCGAGTTCCAAACTTTTTAAAAGTTGAAGTCGCATATCAAATGAAGGCATAGGTCCATGAAACAGCCAAACAGATGATCAGTACTTATTATTATAATGTTGGTACCGCGACTATTTAGGTGTCTAAAATAGGTTGGCGTATTTTCAGCAGAAAAATACACTTCTATTTTTAATTAAAAAAATAAAAAGGCGGCAGAGCAAATCTTTTCACTTTTTTCTGTGAAAATATATACATAAGAACGTTGCTTCTGTAAAATATTTCTATTATATTTGTATTTATTGCGCCATTTTTGAGAAAAGCACTATATATGACTCGGCTGGAAGGCTACTTGCTGGCTTCGGATTCAATTAAACGGACTCCCAAGGTCGTCCGTTTAAAACGAATCCTCAGCCAGCAAGTAGCTACTTCCGAGCCTCGACAATAATGTACTATTAGCCGCACACTCGGGGTGAGAGAAAATGGATCCTCGATTATTATAAATTGCTATAATTCGCGGCACACAATTGTAAAGCTACCAATAAATCCCTTATCTCTAATCTTACGTTATTCCCCTGATGACATTTAGGAATTTTAGTTAATTGCCAGTAGAGCAATTAAATCAAGCGTTGACAAATGTTAAAATGTATATATGCTCGGTATTTTAGCTGTTCTTTCCCAAAATATTGGACGGGCCCGCGGCTACATGGACCGCAACGACGTGTACGTACCATCAACTGTTGCTGCCTACAAGCGTTTCAACTGCGGCCACTTCAATGACCTCTATACATCTCTACTATGTACACTGGATAGGCGTACCTAGTAACCTAATATTGATCGACATTGTTCTGGCACTTTTGGCGATTGTCAACGACTTCTACGCGGCGGAGAGGTAAGTGAACAGACCTTTAGTAGGAAGAAGAATAAACTGTCTTCGGAAAGATTGTTTTCTGATTTACATCAGTTCAGTTGTTGGATGTCACTGGTTTGGCGTCGCTACGTTAACGTTATTCATCGTAACGATATCTTCATTTTTGTTGTCGTCGAAGGCTTAACGTGGCAGCATACAACAGCTGTGACTCGGTGCGTGGAGTGTGTCAATGACCGGATTGGAGAATAGGTGCGTGTTCTATGCCGATTCTGCGCTAAATCGAAACGTTCCGGAGTTGATTCAGCTCTGGAATGTAGCAACTGGACTGGTGTAAATCAAGCCTTATACTTTATAGGTAAATGCCCTGTGTGTGTGCTGAACCCGCATACTTTACCGTTATTTACACGATGCATATAATCCGCGCAACTAATCCAACATGCGTAGATTTCGTGCACTATATATAAGAACCATACCGCTTCAAAAGTCAGGATAATGTTATGTATTATATGTGCGGGTCTTGTCCAGTGTAAATAGTAGTGTGATGGTCAGTATTTCTTCGGGCAACTGCGAGGCACATTTCTTCTACGCTAGAACTTCAGCGAACATCGACGTACGTTGCACTACTTCGGTACTTACAGACAGATGTCAGAGCCGCGGCCCGTCCTGTTTTCTGTGTAAGTGCAGCGTTTTCAGAAGATTGTAACGACATATTGCACTTGGATTTGTCAACGCTAGTAGACATAAGTAGATCACCCTAGGAGTCCTGTGTGTCTTTTACGACACGTATTTTCCCGTGCCGCAGCCTGTCTCTAATTTGATGTATGACAGTCGAGCAGGTAGCGAAAATACTCTCCGCGGCGCGCCACCAGCGCGTCTCCGACCACTTTAGCAAGCAGCAGCGCAGGAACATCGAGATGTGGCTCAAGATGACTGAGGTACGTATTGCCGGCTCATCAGGTCACGGTGCGGTATGGCATGGTAAAGTAATTGAGGCGAAGCGAGGCAAACCGAGTTGAGTCAACGAGGTCCCAAGACTCCCAGGACGTTTACAATACGCCACTAGCCTGCCATTTGCGAATGATCGCAAACTGCGTTCGTGCAATTTGTAGTACGATGTGCTGAACGCGAATCGCCTAGTGATGCATTCGTCAGGTCTGAACGGATCTTAAATTAATGGCTGTACTAAATGTTATTAAAGTAAAAGTATTATTATTCAGAATATTTTGCCGTGCCCTACCGTGTCGTGCTTCTATTGGGCTATGGCCTTTACTGGCTCGCTGATTTAAACATACAAAATCGGGATAAATATCTATAGAACAATGAGTTCATCATATGAGAGAGTAGTTCTGTCTCTTGACGTTTAGTTTACGCTCATTAATTGTCAAGGATTAGAAAGGCGATTCCAGAAGGCGGCGTGGATTTATGGGGCTATCAAACGAGAGAGAGCTTTGTGGCAAGAAAGCAGCTATCATCTAACTGTGTCTTGAGACTGAGTTACACAATAAAATCATGTTTAAATCAGTACAGCCGATCATCCAAGAACATCTGCTGGGTTAGACTAGGTGAACAGCCTAGCTAAGACATGTAATGTGAGCGGTTGCCCCTCGCAAAAATTCGAGGGAACTCTAAGGTCCGGTTGACCCCACCTGACCCACCTTAATCGATCAGCTAGTTGACGCAACTCTGTAGAGTAGGCACTCGAGTAGGTACTATGAGTCTTATTTCCCCTAAAATATACCTAGCTAATTTGTGCGAACGTTTTTACTTTTACGAGTTTTACGGTTTGGTGCCACCGGCGTTTAGCTGTTGTTTTTTTTCCGGTAAGTCACATATACTAATCGCGTTAAATACTAAAACCAGAAGTCTCAATATTTTACGCATGTCTTCGGCTAGGCTGCCCGCTTAAGCTAACCCAAAACACCATGCCGACTAAATAACAGAGCTAGAAACTGAGTTATTTAAATTTGAAACCATTGGCGGATAAAACGTATTGAAATATATCTACATCCACAAAAAAGGCCGGCAATGCACTTACAACCTCTCTGGTGTTGCAAGTGTCCATGGGCGGTGGTAATCGCTTACCATCAGGCAATTTGTCTGCTCGTTTGCCTCCTATATCATAAAAAAAACATCTTTAAAATTTACTTATATCTCACTAGTCTTTTATTTGTCGGCCTATTCTTAACAAATTTTATAAAAGCGACAGTTATTTAGGGAGACAATATGAAATCTACTGCATAGGTATTACAAGTTGATTTGAATACACAAAATTATTTTTTTCATTTTTTCATTTTCACCTACTGTCAGGGACCGGACAACCCTTTCCGCGATAAAACCCTTTCAATGGGCGACACTTAAACACGGCTAACACATTGAAAGACTTTCCCTTTTGAACTGCAAGCCCATTCATACCCTTACCTTTGACTAACCCTTACCGAAAAGCTAACCAAAAATAAGGCTAGCTCTTAATAAGGGTTACCCTTATCTTTAAGCGCTTTTTATAAAGGTTTCCCTTTGCGTGAAAGAGAAAGGATTAGTACTACGGTAGTGTATGAAAAGGAAAGAAAATAAGTGCCTAGTCAAAGAACGCCGCCGTCGCCGCCGACGATCGCTCGGATTCGAAGTAATGTGTGCTTTATGAGCAAGGTAGACGACTTAAATTAGCACGCTTATATGCTGAAAGGGAAGCCCTTTATAAGGCTAACCCTTATAAGCAATATGCAAGGTGTTGGTGAGCGGATGATAAGGGTTTTGTAAGGGTATTTGGGCTACCGATTACTCAAATGTGGTAGCTTTATATAAGGGTTTTTAAAACCAAAACAAAGGGTTTCGTCTGGCAAAGGGTATGGTGAGTTAAGCCTTATGCAATACCCTTATAAAACCCCGATAAGGGATAGCGGGCCGGTCCCTGCCTACTGTTATTTGTGTTGTTTTCAAGCAAACGGTACCACATTGTCGCTTGCCATAAGAACGCTCTGAAAGGTTATTCGTATAAAGATAATAGCAAATTTCGTCCTTATGGTAAGCAACAATGTGGTACCTTTTGTTAAAAACGTCACATTTGTTTATCATTCAAGTAATTTGTGAACTCGACGGAAACTCTGATTAACTAGCTCAAAATATTGTGAAGCACATACGTTTCATAAAATCTGTAAATTGTATATACCTACAGATGCCCATCACAATGAAAAAATCAACGATGATCAACTCTGGTCAACGTGGGACTCGAACCCACATCCTTGGATTTGACATCTGTATATACAATTCATAGATTGTAATATTGTGGTACGTCCCACAATAAAAAAGGCAAAAAAAAAATTGAGAAGATTCAAACTATATCTATAAACCAATCAAAATATGCCAGCATTTCGCTCCATTTGGGTATATTGTAGCTTTTAGAGTTGACGTTTATTTCGGCGATCATCAATCATCTCGTATACACCCTACACCTGCGGTACTTTCGTGGACGTATGCTTCGAGGCGAGGCAGACTTCGAGGAATCTCGAGGAATTACATGCTTCGCCACGTCTCTCCATGCCACCAGCCGAAACTGAACCTGTCTGAAAAATCTTAGAAATGTACATTTCCATCCGTCTCCAGCGAACCCACTAGATATTCAAGATATGCAGACAACACAGCAGTAATAAACGACGAGGGCACCGTGCTTAAAATTAGAGGCGTCTACGACACTGGTATAGTACTTACTACACTTTTCAGCGAGTCACTCGTGCCAACAGATTGTCGGGAACGTGTGGCAGCCGTAAACGCAAAAAGGATAAGATAATATTAGTCAGCAGCAAGCAAACAAAAAGAATACTTCTACGCCTTCAGCAGCCGATGTCCAGGCATCTTCACTTCATCTGTCTACAGCTGAAGTCAAGAAAGAAAAACCGACAGACGATCAAAAAAAAGAACATCAGTTGTCCGCCATCATACTATCTCAGCATTTTTGATGAAGCAGCACACACTGCACACAACTGTATTTTCTAACCTCTGGCCCTACCACTTGGAACCACCAGGAAAGCATCCGTTCGTTAAGAATTTTTCTTACACCGTTTTCTGTTGCTTCATCAAAAAGGTTTTTGCGGCGCCCTGATGATTCTGCTAGAATCTTATATTTACTCGAAGGTAAATCAATAAGTGGTCCAGACCACGCGTCTACTCCGATGGTGAAGATTTCTGGCTGTCGATTCCTTGTGATACTATACTGCATCAACGGGCTGTTTCATCATTTGATGCAGCGGCAGACTAATCCGCGCAGACAAAGCGGTGTAGCAACATGTCATCATCTTCAGAATCTTCACCATCATCTTCAGAATCTTCACCATCATCTCACCCAGCATTATAGACCGCGGGCCAGGCAAAAATTTCGTCAGTCATCGCCTCCCGATTGATACTTTGTCAGGTGATAGTTCAGTAGAGTAATAAAAAAACCGTATCGCGGTGGAAAGATCGTCAGCTGGTAGCATGAACATGTATAAAATACGCACCTTACCGTTTATTGTCCGAATAGTAATGCGTGGAAACGTAGGTGTTTATTGAAACGCCTGATGGAACGCTACATGCAAAGTTTCATGATTTTGATACCACTATCATGTTTATGCGAGCAGCGGACGGTCTTTCCACCGCGATACAACCGGCTGACTTTTTTTTCACCATAGCATCTAAATTATCATCTGACAGAGTATCAAACGGGAGGCGATGACAATTGTTTTTACGTGTTTCGGTGGCTGCCATTCCTCAACCCACCAAGGGAGCGGCAGCTGACATCCACGAGGGTTCATCATACATAGCCGTTAACCACTATACGAGTTATCGCCCGGGAGGCGATTGGCCATGGAAATCTGTTCCTGGCTCGCGGTCTATTAGGTCAATCTTCGAAGAATCCTCTACAATGACACCTCGGTCCTGAACCTAAGGATCACACCCCGTCTACGGCTTCATCTACAAGGCTGCTACCGTTCGTCTATGCGTCGCCCTCACCTCACTCCTTCGTTCTTTGAGTCTTCTCGTCTCGTAGCTTCTCTGTACGCCGTGTTCTATACTGCTGGCACGAAGATGAATAGAAGAGAAGCATAGGAAGCACGGTATAGTGTGGACGTCAGGTAAGCCGATACTTAACGAGGCTACATGGAAGAAAAATTTACTTGAATTGTCAAGAATTTCTTCTGTCCGGTTTTCAATAAGTTCACAATATCTCGAACACGAGGGCTAGATAGTAAGAGGTTATTGCAATCTTATTATCTTCTCTTTGTTTCAAGACTAGGTAGTAAGAAAAGGGTGCAAGATATTTCTGTAAAAACTTTAAAGATACGTTTAGGCTAAGTTGAATTGTTTCTGGATAAGTCACTGATCTATTTTGTTTTTCAGGAGGTGGAAAACATAAAAGAAGAATTTGAAACAAACTTCAATGAGGACGAGATTGAGAAGATTGGAAAGAACACGGTTCCTCAGGAGAAATACGATGAGCTCAGGGTGAGTTTTCGGTGTTACAAATTTATTCGAAGGGCATGATACTAATAGTTCAAAACATTATTTCTAACTGACTGCAACTACAACAAAGAGACGATAATGATATTTTCTTAGGACAATGATAGGTGTTATAATCAATTACCAACTCGGCAGCATCTCATTGGGCAGTCCCCATGAGATAGTTCTTAGGAATAGTATGACTGGCCACGAAAACAACAGGTGTTACAAATATTGACCTTGGCTACTGGTGTCCTTTAAAACCGCGCTCTACTAGTGTGCCTTAAGAAACATTATTATATCCACTCCACTATTATTCTTTAAACAACAACGATAATCATTAATAAGTATCTAGTTTTAACATTCATTATCCTTAACAGGCAGAGCACGAGAACCTCATATACGAGCTGGAAGGCTACAAGAACGAGGCCCACCTCGCCAAGAACGAGGCCGAGAGAAAGTTCGAGACCTTCAAGGCGCACTTCATCGCTCAACACAACTTGAACAACAAGCAGGTAAGTCTCGAGTCTCACCACCCTTATGTACTAGCTGGAAAGATACAAGGAGGCCCACCTCGCTGTAGGTAGTGCCCTTGCGCTTTGCTTTGCTCCTCTTGGCGGGGGCACTACCGTGCCCCCATATAAATAGGCCCGTCTTTAGACATTCTACAGAACGCTTGCATCCCTCTGCGTCCTGTAGAGTGACCAGTGACCAGGGTCCGTCATCGTCAACATGAGGCTACATAGTACATGTGTATTAAAAAATCTTTTTCAGCAATCGTACCCACCGCTGCCCCCACCGCCGACGCCGCGCGTCGAGGCAGCCAAACCGATGCCCCCACCCCCCACCCCCGACGACAACAAGTACATCGTCTCCGGCCCCTCCGTACCGCCCTCCGAGGCTAAACTCATCAGCATCCTCACTGCGTTCCTCATGGTCCACCCTCTCGGAGCATCCGTCGACTATCTCGTCTCTTACGTTAGAAGCATGACCCCTAACGTTACACAGGCCACGGTGCAGGAAATACTACAGAAGTATGATGATGTTTTCCGCAGAGTAACGTCGGGCGTTGGCGCGTCTATTGAGACTAGATGGTGTTATATTACCTTTGATACTATTAAGTTGGAGCAACATAATTAACACATTGGGTGCCGGGAACACGCTCGGCGGGCGCTCTGTTCGTGGTCGCTTTCCCCTACAAATCGGGAAAACGCTAGAATCGGCTACGCATGTAGCGCTACGAAAATATTGGCAGTGAATGGGTTAAGTAAAAAATAAAAGTGAAGTTACTTAAGCTAGGGCTAAAGGCGGTTTGTTACACTATATGTGTGTTTTCATTATCCCACAACGAATTTTTAGTTTGTTCAAGAATTGTCCAAGTGGGGATTTTTCTTCTGTGGCAGTCATTACTAAAATTTCAAAGTAAATTATGCACTATATTCAATCAGGGGTTTTCATGTTTAACTTTAGATTACTTAGTAGATAAGTGTTGATCGGAATTATATCAATAGATTTTGTATGTGAATAAATTTGAAAATGTTTTGTTATACAATCTTAGAATAATATTATGTTTAATCATAAAATGTGCTCGGGCGACCTATGTACAAATATGTATGCAGGAGTGCTAAGCTAATAGTTTTGCTGACTGTACATGCATTAATATTTTTATGCATACAGACAATTCAAAATGTGTTCAATAATTAGTAATTAGACAATCTTCAAGTAAACCAACTGGTGATGAGAAGATTTCTGTGCACTAATTCTTAGTTGTAATTATATTTAGGTCACAGTGACATTAAAGTTTATTTTAAAATATTATTTTTTATTTTTATTTAGAGTTGGTCAAACCAAATTATCAGGAAATAAGAACAAAAAAGACTATACTCATCCTTTTCTTTTGGGTGCTAGTACTAAGACAAAGATAGTACGATTCTCTCTGTTTATGTTTGAAATGAGACAGTCCTTTGACAAACTATATTGCTAATGATTCTTCTTCCTTTGGGATTTCATCAATTGCACTGCACGCATATAGATATACCAACAAAGCATTTTGGACATTTATTGGAATAAAAAAAATATGCAGTTAAATATGCTTTTGTTTGGCAGTGGCTTGTACTCGTGCATAGCATATTTATAGTCTAGCAAACTAATTTTGTCAGTAACAGTGAAATAAGAAAACTATACTCATTTATCTATTTGAGGTCTTTGTTTTGCCCAAGCAAGCCATTTCCGTCAGTAGGAAATAACGGCAAATTTACAAAAATGTAGGCAGGGAAGGTTATCGTCCCATAGAAAATTTGAATTTCGCTCCTTTTTCTACTGATAAAGTTGTTTGACAGCATATTATTGTCCTATGAAAAGAGTGGCTTCGTATTATCGCCCCGGACCAAGCCTGCGCGGACCGAGAATGCTCAACCCAATGATCGAGGGCTGTAAATCGCATACAGGAAGAAAAGAAAATACGCACGAACCGATAACCTTTAATCGGGGAGTTTTGTTCAATTTTGAAGAAATTAATTAATAGGACCTGACCCTAAACATAGAAATCGATATGTTGTTTATGTAACTATTACTTGCATTCAAGTCTATATAGATTTTTGCATATATTTTCGAACTTTTCTGCTAAGTATGAAAGGTGTAGTGATGTATCGACCTCAGATCAATAACCTATCGACATTTACAGCTTTCTTATAGTTTGGCCCAGGACTGTCTCATTTGAATTGATGAGTACAGTCAAGGGCATAAATATATATACATTCCCAAAGTCTCAAAAATATGTGTACGCTCGGACAATAAAATCGTGTTCACATATTTTTAAGCCATTTGTCTGGATCGATATTTTTGCCTTCGACTGTAACTTTAGTTTTCTTTGTTCTTACTTACTGACAGATTGTGTTTGCCAGACTATAGTTTTATACTAAAAACCGGTCAAGTGCGGGTCGGACGCGCGCACCAAGGGGACCGTACTTTTTAGTATTTGTTGTTATAGCGGCAACAGAAATACATCATCTGTGAAAATTTCAACTGTTAGACACTTACTCAATAAAAGACAGTTGCACTGGTAATCAATAATTAACATTTATTTTCTTTCTTCTCCGTCCTCTTTACCATTACCACACACTTCACGACCCCGAACTAACTGCCCGATAACTACCCGCTTTCTGTATATTTTTTTTATTTCAAACCCCCAAACTACCTTCAATAAAAATATTGTCAGTATTACCAATTGTAAAAATATTAAATAATTATAAAAATTGTAATAAAAGTTAGGTTGAAATTAATCGAACCTTACATTCGACCATCCTGACGTCGTGTATGGTCCCCATACACGCGCCTGGTGGAACCTTACATTCGGTAAGTTAGTTCAGCATAACAAAATCATCTTACTATCACGTTAATTTGATACATTGACAGTATGATATACTAAATCTACTCTTGGGTTCCGTTCACAAAATTAATAATAATAATTTCTCCTCTTACATTTGAATTTGAGTTTAAATGTTTATGCTAGTATGAACTTACTTCAAACTAATCGTATATATTTAACTTTTAAATTATTTATTAAACCTCGACCTAATCTGTTTTCAGGAAACTTGAACTAAACCTCGAACCACTCAATTCTCGAGGGACTTAATCTTAACCTCGAACCAATCAATTCTCGAGGGACTTAAACTAAACCTCGAACCAATCACTTCTCGAGGGACTTAAACTAAACCTCGAACCAATCAATTCTCGAGGGACTTAATCTTAACCTCGAACCAATCAATTCTCGAGGGACTTAAACTAAACCTCGAACCAATCAATTCTCGAGGTATTACCATCAGGTATTCCTCGAACCAATCAATTCTCAAGGTTTACCTAATGGCCATATCAATTTTAGCAAACCAATCAATTCTCGCATTTTCATCGTCAAGGTGCAAACCATTCTGTTCTCGCCCTTGACCTGAAACAACAGAAAAACCTCTAAGTACATAGCTGTATACAATAGTTTAATAAGACATAACATAATACACAACTGCCACCTCGCGCTCTTCGGCACAACCTATTGTCTTTGATTATATATTAGTTATCTGTGATGTATTCGAGTCCCTTCTCATCAAGCCCATAGAATATCTCGAATCTTGTGTAACTCACTATCTCCTTGCTGCAGAGTAAGTAACCAGTCCTCATCACTTATCACCGCTTTATATGGATTATTGTTCTCAGTTTCACTCACTCAGCTTTACTCATCAATGATAAATTTATTTGCGTCCACGTGGAACATTTTAGCTCCAGCTCGAACACCATAAACGTTCATTGAAAGTCAACTACTGATTGTATATTAGCCTTCCCTGGTCGCATTCCCTCCGCGTCAATTTTTTTATTTTTTTCATTTTTTTTTTCTTGTTCTTGACATTCGACAATACATAGCTAGCTATGTATACATTGACATCTCTTTTTTTTGTGACATTTTTTTATTTATTAATTTTATATTCTATTATTTGATTTCTGTTCTAATCTTAAGTTGACGATATTTTAGTGAAAGCCTTTGTTTTATCCCTTTTTGTAAAATACTGTGCCTTTTTCTTTAAGAAATAAATATATCTAATCTAATCTAATCAATTTCATAGGCTAAATAGTCTAAATACTCAAGATCTTATCTCGCTTCGAAAGGTAAGGTTAATAAATAATAAATCGCACAACGTATCGCGATACAACAAGGAAATGTCGCCCGCATATTTTAGATTTAGGCTAGGCAGATTGTT
This sequence comes from Cydia strobilella, assembly GCF_947568885.1. Lineage (NCBI taxonomy): Eukaryota > Metazoa > Arthropoda > Insecta > Lepidoptera > Tortricidae > Cydia > Cydia strobilella. The sequence goes on from NC_086054.1 coordinate 11,676,865, forward strand.
CCCATGCAAAACAATATTATTAATTTTTGAATAAATCTATTAATTTCAATTAACCTGCTTCTGTCACCGTTTAGTCTACACTTACCTGGTTAATATCTATCGGATTAGAACTCGACTTATCATTTGGTTAGAGCGCCTTACTGTTAATTTTCCTTTGAGTTTGGTGCTTAATAGTATGTTTCCAGTAATTTCGGGCTCAGAAACGGCCTCACATTAGCTATACCGTGTAAAATACCGTAGTTCTTTATTATAACCTTAACGCCACGTTCGTTCTTGGAGTTTGGAGTCCTAGTCATGAGTAGGTAGTATTAGGACTATTAGGTACCTATCGCGACACCAATGTAGTAAAACAGTAACCTGGTCGAGTCCTTAACACGTTCACTGCGGTAGGGTGTCTAAAGACCTCTTACGAAGTATGGTTAATTACGAGAGAAGCTAATTGCCGCAGAGAAGGTGTTAATAACAAGAATATGCGGTTGTTCAGTGACGATTGACCAACCAATATAGGCCTCTTTTATAGGTGGTATGGTATTTTACAACATTACATTTAACGGTATCATCTACTCTGTCGACAGACAAATTTAATAAACGGATCCTAATAACTTCACCAAACCATACCCAAAACCTATCAATACTTACAGCTGATTTTCCATCGTGAGTAACATTAAATAGCAGGAGAATAGATTATTTCAATACTGTCACCTCACTGCCAAATTCTACAGTAAATGCATCCATTGGCAAGCCATTGACAGTTATATTCTTGAAATATTTTTCGTTTGGCTACTCATTTGAAATACACAAAATAACTACTTCGCCGTATCAGAATTTGTAGGTTTTTCTTTTAAGAAACAATTTTCAACTAAGTGTCCCAGTTTGTTGCATCGACTACACTTAAGCAAGGGTTTCGGGCATTGTAAATAAGGGTGCCCCTTTTCCTTACAGTTAAAGCAATATATGCCGCTAATGCTCGTGCTCGAAGTGCTTGATTTGATGGGAGGCTCATTTGTTTTGTTGCTATCGACTGAACCAGGTGCACCATTAACAGCTTTATTTTTAAATTGTGCATATTGAGGCATATATGATTCTTTATTGCTCATTAGAAACTGTAATAGAGCCTCCGGTTCAATACACCTAAGCGCCAAAGCACTAGACTTAGTGGTCTTATCCGTAATGCCGTGAATGATGCACTCAACCGCCCGTTTTCCTTTTATTTCGCAGTTATTTAAAAGGGCATATTTTTCATAAAAATAGACTTCGATTGGCGCATTAAATCGACTACGTCGTCTAAGCATCTCCTCCAGGGACTGACCATAGTTCTGGTCGCAAGGAAATGCGGCAGTAAGTTTTTCCTGCCACTCTGGCCAAGTGAACAAAATAGAGCTCTGGCTCTCATACCAGGTCTTGGCCAGGCCCCGGAGTTTTTGCATCGCAAAATGAACAGTGGTTTTATCGTCCCAGCTGTAAACAGAGGCACATTCGTTAACTTTCCGTAGCCAAACGTCGATACGTTGTTTTTTTGCGGAAGGATCAAATTCCGGTAAAATATTTTTATAATCCAAACCTTTAATATTCATTTGTGTACTCTGGTTTACAGCCTGCGATGATTGACCACTCTTCAGTGACTTAAAAATGCTTAAAATATCTTTACTAGAAAATACTGGACTACGTGACCTTATCTCTCGACGCTCCGCTCTCGGGTAACGGTCCCGCTGTCGGTCGGTACTATACGGCTCTGGTTGCCGAGCGTGTCGGTCGCGGCTGGGCTCGCTGATGCGACTCGGATGCTCGTTCCTTTCAGTGCTAGGACGTCGGCTTCGCCGCACGATCCTGTCTCTGCTAGGCTGTCGACTCCGGCGCTCGGCCGGCTCAGGGCTGCGAGGCCGGCTGCGGCGTAAGCTTCTCTCAAAGCTGGAGCGACGGCTGGCACGTTCGCTGCGTCTCCTCCGGTCTTCATCGCGCTCTCGTAACAGGTCTCGTTCCAACCGACGTACGCGTTCGCGTTCGATGTCCAGTTCTCTTTCCCGATCTTGTAAGCGACGGCGGCCAGAACTCCGGCTGCGCCTGCTCACGCGACTTTGGCTGCGTCTGTTCGCGTGCGTCCGGCTTTGGGAGCGTCTGTCTCTCGTCTCCTTGTACTCATGCCGCAATGGAGTCAATAGCCTGCGATTGCCTCCATTTCGGTCATCGTCAGCCGCATCACTCATTTTCTGGAACTTGGAAACATAAAAGCATAAGCCACGTTTAAATTTAATATGCACCTGCCTGTTTATTTTATATATACTTATATGGAACTAGCTATATCATCATTATTTATTCCAACAAAGAATACTGTAAAGCTTAAAAACTGCGAATGCTACATAATAAAGAAATAGTAGATTGTGTCACAAGGGAGCAAAATGACATATTTACGGCGAGGGCGTACAATTGAATCCTAAACGAAGCGAAGGATTCTATAATAGAATCCTGAGCGTAGCGAGGGATTCTAATATAGAATCCTGAGCGTAGTGAGGGATTCAAGAGTTAACGCCCAAGGTGAAAATAATTTTGCTACCATGTGACACATACTGCTTTTCACATCACCTATGAGGAAATTACATACTTACACATACTAGGTTTCAAAACATTATTATTTTAAGCAAAGATCGATACGGACAAAGTGCCAAAAATATGTATACACGACCTTAGTATTGGTATAGGTACATACTTCTGGCACTTTGTCCGTATCAATATTTTCAGACGTGACTGTACTGACAAATTAAAAGTACCTACAGCTCATAATTATGTACCTAATATCTTTTCAAAAACAGCAGCAAACAACTAAAATGATACAATGAAAATCAATTACATTATTTTTGTAGATTTTTCTGATAACACATTAGCTCTTACCCCTCTGAACCAAATCTTCGGAAGAACACTATGAAGACTGATATCACTTATATTTATTATTATTAGTGTCGTTACCGGGATGCTGCTTAAAAAATCTGACACAGATGAAAAGGCCCATTATTATTGATTTAAACTAAGTATTTACAAATTTATACAGAATACAGAACCGCATAATGCTTTGTGAAATATTTGTACAAAACTTTTTAAATATAAACTTTTTAAATTGCATAGACAAGTATGGCTGCGTTTAAGGAGACCTAAAATCTCAAAATAAAAATTAAATTATTAAACTAAAGTTTTTTTTACGTTTCTTTGTAAATATTACGCTAATTAATTAATTTACTTAATTTAAATATGATATTAATTAATTTAAAATACGTTAATTACATTTATTGTTTACAATTACAACGAAATACTATTTAAGCTAGAAAAATTGTATGCACGTAATCGATTATAAAGAAATTGTAATCGATTATATGCATACTAATTTCATATGTCTTTGTGTCAATATTTCATACTGGCAACAAAATGTCCTTGAACAGAAAAGTGCCACTTTGATCCCTCCTAGCAGGGAAGAAAAGTTCCCTTTTCGAATAGGTGATGTGAAAAGTAAATTGCGTACTCAGATTACGCTACGCACATCACAGGCAATAAACCGTAGTAGGTGATAATTATTACTATTAAATTACTTTACCGTCACTGGAAGCTTTATAATTGAGAGAGCATATCTGTTTCCGTCGAATTATCACCAGTCTAGTGCTTTATTTGACTCTTGTTTCCGGCAACAGTGGCGACACCTGGCGGACCGCGCCATTTTTACACCAGGTAAAAGATGTCCGGTGAACTGTTTGTCATTGGCATTCAGTTTCCCGTCGAAACAACAAGTCCGCAGCGAGTCAGGCTCGCTGACCCTGCGGCCATTACAATTTAAATTTTAAAAAATGAAATGAAATTGTTACGTGTGATTCCTTAAATCAATACGTTATATTAATTAAAGTGTAAAAAGTGACCACGTCACGTAAGTACCTTGATTTCTAATATTAGTAAAATGAATATGTGGTCATATATTTTAACAGTTTTTCTGTTCGGACCACTACCTACATTTTAAATTATTGTGCCAAATAATTAACCAGTTTACTATAGTGTTTTATTTGCAGATCTTTCTATCCGATTATACTTTTTGTGAGAAATTATACAATCGCTTGCATTTTTGACGAACGCTGAGAGTCAAGACGCAAATTTAAATTTGCCGTTCACTTTGATATTGAAACGAAATTAAAGGAACCTTCGGTACCTAAGACTCCAGTATTTTATTTAAAATGCTTCTTGACGTTCAACGCTTGGGAAGCGCAGCATGGTCTGAGGGTAGATACTCTGATATACAAAAATTTTACAATCATACTCCAGGTTTCATAGACCTGGAAACAAACGAAGAGGTAAACATGTATGATATTTTACGCCATCTAGCTAATCTTATGCTGATAGAATCATATGCAGCTATTACCTACTCCATTTTGAAACAAGAACAGGCGATTCAAGATAGATTTTGTAGTCTTTTATCGTGGGCTAAAAGTATGAAATTTTTCTTATGAATTAAATACTAGTTAATGAGCTCGATTTACAAAAGATTTCCTCTGATCTTCTGCAATTAGTTTGTGGTTACCGCGCCGAAGCTATTGAAATACGCAGAGAGGCCATTATAAGCCAAATTAAAGAGCCACTTGTCAAGGCAAAACAAAATCCCCCCTTGCACAACTAACATTTTTGATGCTGATTCTTTTACATCACCTCTTGAAAAGGCAGGAGGAGTTTGAAACATGTTTGGCCTCTTAAACATAATGATATTACCAAGGCAAATCAGCCTAACAGCCGCCCCTCGCGGGGGCAAGGCATACAAAAACCTACAATTCCATCGCGTGGAATTCAGTGCAATGCGAGCTCAGGGTACTTTTCCTCGCAAAATACGCATATGCAAACCTGTACCGACGCACCCTCGCGGGGTGTATGTCATTGGCAAAATTGTCAACAACCAAATTACCCTTGGGTCAACCTTCAAAAAACCACCTTGCTTACCACACAAGTGGAAGAGCGTAGTTTCAAAATTGAGGCTCGCGGCCCGGTCGTGGAGGTAAGTACTAGAGGATGAGGAAATTCCAGTAGAGGTTACAAAGGCAACCAGAAACGGCAGAAACCATGACTCGGAACCGTTTCAAGTAGGCCGGTAGCGCACTTCCTCATACAGTGGAAGAAAATGGGAGCACCAGTATTTCTGGTGCTCCCATTGTCTCATTTGCTATTGCATTAAAGTAAATACGAGGGTATCGCATACCATTCCTTGCATAACCACTTCTGGTGTATCCCAATTTAAAATCAGGCCCCTTTCATCACACTCCTGTGTCAAAAGAAAATTTCTTCAATTGTGCACTAGAATTAATATTTATTTATTTGCATTGCTATTTTAAGAAATGGATAGTGATCAGTGAATGGGTGAGCTTCGCAAGCATATTGCAGTTGGCAATGTCAACACTCTTTGCCAAGATAATAATTGTTTTAAAAACAAACCTTGCCTCAAAAATTGCTTTCCCTGATAACGAGTCAATCCTGTCAGAGGTTAGTGGTGAATTATATAAATAAATAAATATTTGGGGACAATCTTACACAGATTGACCTAGCACCAAACTAAGCAAAGCTTGTACTATAAGTAATAGGCGACGATATATATACATATATAGAAATATACATACTTATATACATAGAAAACACCCATGATTCAGGATTCTCAGGGTCAAATATCTGTGTTCATCATACAAATAAATACCCTTGCCGGGATTCGAACCCGGGACCATCGGCTTCATAGGCAGGGTCACTGCCCACTGCAGACCGATCGTCAATATATAGTTAATGATGTCAATGATGCTCCGTGCCCAAAATGAAGGCTCAAGGCATTCTAAGTGTAGCACTAACCGTCACCAAGCTTCATTTCTCCTCTTTTCCTTTTATCGGACGGATCAGCTCGACCAATTTTCAACTTGAAAGCGCTAAACGGTTTATATACTGGTCGAACCGTTTCACCACATAAACATGCATCGGATACCCGACTTCCTCAACCAAATGACGGGGTGTGCAGGTATATGCCATAGTAATCATAATATACTTCCACGTACAAGTCTCACGTTTCACGCACGTACGCCAAGTGTATTTTCTATACTGACAAAATTGACAAAAACGTTGTCAATACTGACAAATTGGGTAGCTCAGACCTTGCGGCAACAATGGAATGTCAGAATTGTAGTTTACCTAGACGATTTTCTGATTGTCCATCAAAATGCCATACTACTAGATCATGTCAAAATCTTTATTCGAACCCTCATAAGTATCGATGGTAAGTAAATTTCACCCTGCCAGACCCATCGAACACATCGTTCCTAATACCGCAAAGTGTGTCGAGCGATTAAATTGGTGGGTATAAAGTTGACAGGCGTCAACAACTCTACATCACCCTCCCCACCAATTTTCTAAAACCGATGTCCGGGTCGCAGTTGAACGACCTAGCTCTTTCGGGAGCTTCGGAACCTTCATTGCAATCAGAAAGAAATGTTAGCTATCCTTCATGTTCTTCAAGGTTACGCTCACCTGTTGCATCACAGTTTGATGCCTATACAATGCGACAACAGGACGGCCGTAACCCGTCTAATGAAAGAAGGGGGATCGAAATCGTTAGCCCTGGTAAACATAACCCATCGGACTTTAGATCTTCCATTTAGATCAAAATCAAATACACTTTAGCATACATTATCTACCGGGGAAGTACAATTGTCAAGCCGATCAATTATCGCGTCGTCACCTACCGCCGGAATGGCACTTACTACCGGCTTGCGTGGATACAGTTTATGCGAAGTGGGAAATACCGGTGGTGGATCTATTCGCCTCGGCAACAGCCCACATGGTACACAATATTATGTATCCCGAGACCTGAAAGACCCTCAAGCGATGTACCACGCATTCAGTATTCCGTGGAACTATTCACTCGCGTGGGTATTCCCACCACCTTTTCTGATGCCCATAGTCACTTGAACCAATCGACCGGGATATTTCTGGTAATGATGCCTTGCTAGGGAAAAAATGTTCTGGCGGGCAGATCTCAAAGCCCGAGCGCTAGCAAGGCCGCTTAGACACCTGCGGAAGAATCTCAATCTCATCGACACGTCGACAGGGTTATCACCTCCCTAAGTCGAGGAAATGATTCTCGAGGTTTGGAAGTATACTCTGTATAAGTATACTCTGAGGCGCTAGTCATGGAGCTCAGATCAATTATCATTGCTTAACAATTCTTGCAGAAAAATGACTTTAAGAACTTACAAAAAAGCTTGAGCTTGGCAACGTTGGATTTCTTTGGCATGTACAAATATATATATAAACTAGCACAATTTTTATCGGATTTACATCAAATAAATAAATTATCAGTATAATACCATACTTTTACACAAGTCAGTCGTTTCTACATTGTGTAACACTGAAACATCAAGTTCACATGTTTTGATAAAACATATTCTTAAGTCGATTTCCTTAACGTGTCCTAAAACGACTACACCCCCATTTTGGGATGTTGATTAACTGATAATTATTTAACAATGCTTTCCAAATAATGCGTCATACTGCCACTTTACTACTTCTTTGCTCTGGTAGGCGCATACATAATTTAACCTTGCTTACGATTGACCATGACAACTGTATAAGATCAGATAAATGTATCATTTTTTGGCCACAGTTTGGCTCAAAAATAGACTAGTAATTACAGGCAGTCAGGTTGGAAACTATTAGCAAATACGAGTAATAGTATGCTAAAGCTCCCTTTTTTGGATAGAAAGAACCATATCACTTGTAAATGACAGACGTAATGCTGCTAAATAAATCATTTAATTTGTTCATGACAAGTGTCAAGAATCGGCCGCAGCCAGCCTCACGGACGATCATTGCTAATTAGATAAAAACTTTGTTTAAAGAAGCGAACATAGCAGCTGCCCAAGGTAGTATTAGATCAGCTGCAGCTTCAAAAAGTTGGTGGGAAAATCATTCCCTTGATGACATTATGGCTCGTGGAAACTGGCAATCAGCTAACACATTTCCAGCGATTTTACAGGAGACAGGTAGCAAGAACAAGTATTTCTTCTACAAATGTCACACAATTGTTTAATTCTGTATAGGTATTACGATCATTGATTTATATAATATAGTAATAGTAAAGTAAATTTGATTTCTCAGGCACTGTGCCTGGTTGCAATCATTGTACCTGATCGTTCAGGCAAGATTATACAATTAAAATAATATACATAAATAAATTATAATAAGGAATAACTATAAATCATTACATTTGAACTACTAAGTGTAAAATTATCTGTTCGAAGAATAAAATAATTGAAATCGATATTTCAGTATCATATATTTCAGTCATCATAAATTCAGATACTAATCAATCACATTGGCGCTATAATACATTAGAATTAATCTAATAAGGGGCGACACCAGGCGATAACAAACAGGTCTCAATTATAAAGCTTCCAGTGACGGTAAAGTAATTTAATAGCAGCGTTTTACCTGAAATAAAACGCATATTAAAATACTTACCTCACTGGAAGCTTTCATTTAATTTCTGCCTGGTGAAATTGAGCCAATGACAAACAGTTCACCGGACATCTTTTACCTGGTGTAAAAATGGCGCGGTCCGCCAGGTGTCGCCACTGTTGCCGGAAACAAGAGTCAAATAAAGCACTAGACTGGTGATAATTCGACGGAAACAGATATGCTCTCTCAATTATAAAGCTTCCAGTGAGGTAAGTATTTTAATATGCGTTTTATTTCAGGTAAAACGCTGCTATTATTATTAGCTATTTAAATATCCACTGGGTATGTATCCTCATCTAACACATGATTATTTTAGCAGTTAAGTAAATATTTACTACACAAGTAACATGACAAATCTGGTTATTGTTTACTTTAAGGATTACTCGTACTATGATTAATAAAGTCACTTGTAAAACTTATCCTATAGATATACCTAGTCACATCACTAGCGAAGAAAACAAAATAACGATTGTACGTAACCTGTTATGCAACCGTTTAACTACTAGATAAAAAAAAATATTAACTGTAATTCAAAACTTACATCAAACACAAAATGTGTCACGGTACTCGTACCAATGGCCGAATAAGCCTTAGGATTGGATAAGTGAACAAAATAAAATATTTATAATTATTTACAGTTGCAATGTTACAATACGTAGTTGTATTTAACCGACTTCATTTGAATTTCTAGGCTGTTAAATATCTCCTAAACCTTCAAATAAAACAACAACATTGTACGAATTCGTACTCGTAAGGCTTGTAGTTATATGTATGAGATATGATAATCGGAAATACAACTTTTTTTCTGTGCCTATGCGCACTCATAATGTTCTAAACTTTCACTTTTCCATTATTTGAGTATCAGGTGTATACTTACGTTTGTTAGCGCTGGTTCTTCCGCTTCTGACTTGTTAGACACTTACTCAATAAAAGACAGTTGCACTGGTAATCAATAATTAACATTTATTTTCTTTCTTCTCCGTCCTCTTTACCATTACCACACACTTCACGACCCCGAACTAACTGCCCGATAACTACCCGCTTTCTGTATATTTTTTTTATTTCAAACCCCCAAACTACCTTCAATAAAAATATTGTCAGTATTACCAATTGTAAAAATATTAAATAATTATAAAAATTGTAATAAAAGTTAGGTTGAAATTAATCGAACCTTACACAACTGTCTAGCTATCACGGTTCATGAGATACAGCCTGGTGACAGACAGACGGACAGCGAAGTATTAGTAATAGGGTCCCGTTTTTACCCTTTGGGTACGGAACCCTAATAAAAAAGACATTAATGATCATTGATGAATGTTCCTTTTATTAATATTGTTGGTCACAAAACTCAACTTTTTATTTCAGATTTCCAAAGGACGAGGAATAGGGGATATTACTGCAATGTTGTGCCACCAGAGTGCAGCACTAGCTTTTTTAGTGCACCGTAGAGTAACTTATTCATACTGTACCTTTAACAGGTTTATGACAAGTTTTCAGGGGAGCTACCGGAAAACTCGAATCCGAAATTTCGTTATCTAGCTGCCTCTTTATCGCTCGAATACGCAAGAGTGACAGAGATGTTAGATAACGAAAGTTCGATTTTCTTGTTTCGCGATAGACCCTCAGATTGTGATAGTGGCGCCACCTACGCCGAGTTTCGCGTAATATTCCCTATTATTAAATAATAAAAATATATTACACGAACGTTTTTTTTTTCATTTCCTATTTGGTACAGTCAGCTGCACAGAAAAGGTACCCCACGTCCATACTAATTTACAGAACTTTGTATGCAGGGGGGTGCCTTTTCTCTGCAGCTGACTGTACATGACTAGAAACTATACTTAGTCTTTTAGCATTAGAAAAAACGGTAAACCATTTCCACGTGTCTTTTTATTGACAAGTTTTTTTATAAATATAGCAATATTTTACTTATGAAAGCAAAAGTATGTAAATGATCGTATATTATATTTGTTGTGACTTATTTTCAAAGTGTTTTTCGATAAAACGACACGTTAAGATCGCTCGCCTTCTTTCTAATGATAAAAAAACGAGAGGTATAGTTAGACGGTTCTGAGTGGTAGACTGCAAATGAGATAAAAGCTATATTAGGTACATGCATTAATCCTCACATCAGGCGGCTCTTTGATTCCAAGGAGTGCATAATTTTTATACTTTTTAATGATTTTTAGAATATTTCATATTTCATTTATTGCACAGTCATGATACATAAAATAAGGTGTTACAAATAAAGTAAGTAAATTCATGACACCCTGTTAGGGCACAACAACAATGTTTAACTTACTATCTAATACCTATTAAAACATTTCATTATAATATATCTACCGTAATTTGTGTAAAGAAATAAAATAAGATAATTATAATCATCAAATAATAACATTGTAAAAGTGATAAAAGATAAAAAAATTAATAACATTCCATACATTCCGATTTTGGCAATTGTAAAAGTAAAAGTAAAATAAAAAAAATTAATCATAATTTGAATTCAATGTCACAATAAATAAATTAAAGTATTTTAAATTCTTATTATAAGTATTTGCGCTATTTTACTTCGTCAGCTTTTCATCATTTAAAAATTCCTCAATTGAGTAATAGCATTTGTGAATTAACATGTCTTTTAATTTCGTTTTAAATAATTTGTCACTTGGTTCAAGTTTAATAGTGTCCGGAATTTTATTGAAAATTGAAATACAATTATATTGTGGCCCATTTTTGAAGATAGCCAAGTTAGATTTTGGTAGGAGTAATTTGTTTTTATATTGGCTTCTAGTTTTTGATGTTTCCGGTTTTATCGGGAATAGATCTGGGTGTTTTCGAACAGAGGGCCGCTTCCTTTATAAATATTGAAGGCAGCGTTAACAAATTAAGTTTAATAAAGTGGGGGCGGCAGCTATTAGGAATGTGAATATTTGCTAATATGCGGATACACTTCTTCTGCATGATGAAAAGTTGGCAAGAGTCTGCGCTAGCTCCCCATAGGACCACACCATAACGGAGACTCGAGTAGATATACGCGTAATACACAGACAACGCAGATTCAAGGTTCGTGTTCGATTTAAGTACGCTTAGCGCGTATGTATATGTAGCTATTTTTGTTTTGGTATTTTGAATGTGGGTTTTCCAGTTTAAACTGGAGTCTATTGTGATTCCTAGCAATTTAAATTCGTTAACCTCTTCAATTTCATTATGATTTACTTTTAATTGTAACTCTAAGGGCTTCTTTTGGATGGGTTTAAACTGCATAATTTTGGTTTTTTTAAGGTTTATTTCTAAATTGTGGTCCTCGAGCCACTTCTGAATGGTAAGGAGCGTGTGGCAAAGCTGTTTGTTGCACTCAATACTATCAGTACCATTAAGTAGCAGGGAAACATCGTCCGCGAACATAACACACTTGATATTTGTATCCAATATTTTAGGCAAGTCGTTTATGTAACACAAGAATAGGGTACATAATATGAAAATTATAAAAAGTATAAAAGTTATGCAATCCTTGTATTCCACGCATTTCATTTCAACGAGCCGCCTGCTACAGATTTCTTGAAATTGCCGCGTTTTTTCAGGTTCAACTTTCATTAGCCAGACTATTATCAATTTGCCAATTTCGTGATTATTCTTTTACACGGCACAAACTTATGCATAATTTATCGATATAAAAAGTCGACACAGTTACATCCCTAGCAAATTATCAAACTTATGACACCGTACGTAAATGAGAAATAACAAGCATATATGCATCTCTTTTCGGCACATTTAGACCTGTACCAATAACTTCTGAGGTTATAAGAATATTAATGTTGCTTATTTTTTATATATAGTTTCCAGACCATATACTAAACCTAAAAATAATATTTTGTGTCATCCTAGGTATTTGCTTAGGTAGAAATTTAGGTATTTCTTTTTTCAATCAGCATTCTGTAAAAAAAATATTCGAGACGAAATTCTTTGTTTCCCTGTAAAGGCAAAGTGGCTTCCGACGTACACACGCATTTTGTGTCATTTTCATCCACGGGTATAATGGCATTTAATAAATACCTAATATTGATCCTAAAACGCCTAAAAAAATATTAGAGTCGGTAAGTGAAGTGTTGTACTTTACAGAACATTGTTATATGTTATTCAAACAAATCTGTGTCAAATTCATCCACCGCTTTTATTTAAAAAAAAATTTTTTCTAATTAGCACCCTGTATCTGCCACAAAAAAAAATTCATATTATTAAGTTTACGTCTATAATATTATAATACCACATTGAGACATCATTCTTAATTTGGGTCATTTTGATCCACGGTTTTTTTACTATCTGGCAAAATAAAACTCAATTGAGCAAGAAGGGCGTGCGCGGGGAAGGGTACCTACGCGGGTGGGGTGCTTATTATACTTGCCGCAATATCAGCTGGCGACTGAGATCTTAATACTATCTCCTTTACCCTTGTTAAGTTAAGACCAACCAAGAGATGGCATTATGAGCTGTCTCGCCACTTAGTTTTGCGATACAGTGTATTTATTTCATTCGGAGGCATAATTACATTGTCTTATCAATCTTACCGTAGTAGGTATATAAATATAATTAAAAATAAACTGTAGGCTGCACTCCTCATACTGACCAACATTTGTGACGTTCCTAATCAAAAGGTACCACTTTCTCTGACAGGTTATTTGTATAAAGATATAATCAAATTTCGTCTTTATGGTAAACGACAAAGTGGTACCTACCTTTTGATTGAGAATGTCACATCAGCGACTTAAAAATTACTTTTGTTTCGATTTTTAGTAGACTTTTTAAGTTTATTTTAAGACGCAATTTATTGTGATTTTTGTTATGTTTAAGCGTGGCAAGCAACATTAATTACATTGATGATCATGTTCATTAAATACAATATTTTTTCATACTATACTGAACTGTCAGTTCCCGAACACTGTTCTCATGTATAGGGCATGAGAATGAACAGCGCCCTCTTGACAATGATCATATATTACTGGTCAGGCTTTAATATGTGTCATAATTTAGTAAAGTCCCCTTTGTGGATTCTAAGTTTCCGAGTTACAGCAGTTTAGTGAAAGCGTTTTTTTTTTAAATATAAATTAAGGGTTGAATAAAGAGGAAAGAAAATTTGATTATTTTTGCGCTACGACGCACGGTTTAGGAGATACAGCCCTATAAAGTTTTTTTTATTGTTTTTTTTCTTTTTTTCTTTTTTACATTGTGTTTTTTGTATATTACTTTGGGGTTTCATAAAGGGGAACGAAAATTTAATTATTTTTGCGCTACGACGCATGGTTTAGGAGATCAAGCCCTATAAAAAAAAAACTTTTTTTTTTGCGTTTTTTTTTTTGTATAAATTAATGGTTACATAAAGGGGACCGAAAAGTTGATTATTTTTGCGCTACGACGCACGGTTTAGGAGATACAGCCCTATATAGATTTTTTTCTTTTTCTTTTTTACGTTTTTAAATCTTAATTAAGGGCTTCTTAAGGGGAACGAAAATTTGATTATTTTTCGCTACCATGCACGGTTTAGGAGATACATCCCTAAAGTTTTTTTTTCTTTTTTTTGTCATTGCGTTTTTTGTTATTACTTTGGGGTTTCATAAAAGGGAACGAAAATTTTATTATTTTTGCGCTACGACGCACGGTTTAGGAGATACAGCCCTAAAATGATTTTTTTCTCTTTTTCTTTTTTGCGTTTTTAAATCATAATTAGGGGCTTCTTAAAGGGGAACGGATATTGATTATTTTTGCGCTACGATGCACGGTTTAGGAGATACAGCCCTATAAAGTTTTTTTGTTATTATTTTTTTCTTTCTTTTTCTTGTGTTTTTGTATATTATTTTGGGGCTTCATAAAGGGGAACGAAAATTTTATTATTTTTGCGCTACGACGCATGGTTTAGGAGATACAGCCCTATAAAGATTTGTTTTTTTAATTTTGCGTTTTTTTAAATATAAATTATGAGTTGCATAAAGGGAAACGAAAATTTTATTGTTTTTGCGGTACCACGCACGGTTTAGAAGATACAGCTCTATAAAGTTTTTTTTCCTGGTTTTTTTTTAAGTATTAATTACGGGTTTCTTAAAGGGGTTTTTTAAATTATTTTTGCGCTACGACGCATGGTTTAAGAGATACAGCCCTATAATGTTTTTTTTTTTAAATTTTGCGTTTTTTTTTAAATATAAATTATGGGTTGCATAAAGGGGAACGAAAATTTTATTATTTTTGCGCTACGACGCATGGTTTAGGAGATACAGCCCTATAAAGATTTTTTTATTGTTTTTTTTCTTTTTTTCTTTTTTACATTGTGTTTTTTGTATATTACTTTGGGGTTTCATAAAGGGGAACGAAAATTTTATTATTTTTGCGCTACGACACATGGTTTAGGAGATACAGCCCTATAAAGTTTTTTTTTTTTAATTTTGCGTTTTTTTAAATATAAATTATGGGTTGCATAAAGGGGAACGAAAATTTTATTGTTTTTGCGGTACCACGCACGGTTTAGGAGATACAGCTCTATAAAGTTTTTTTTCCTGGTTTTTTTTGTTTTTTTTTTTAAGTATTAATTACGGGTTTCTTAAAGGGGTTTTTAAATTATTTTTGCGCTACGACGCATGGTTTAAGAGATACAGCCCTATAATGTTTTTTTTTTTTTAATTTTGCGTTTTTTTTTAATATAAATTATGGGTTGCATAAAGGGGAACGAAAATTTTATTATTTTTGCGCTACGACGCATGGTTTAGGAGATACAGCCCTATAAAGATTTTTTTTTTAAATTTTGCGTTTTTTTTTAATATAAATTATGGGTTGCATAAAGGGGAACGAAAATTTTATTGTTTTTGCGGTACCACGCACGGTTTAGGAGATACAGCTCTATAAAGTTTTTTTTCCTGGTTTTTTTTTGTTTTTTTTTTAAGTATTAATTACGGGTTTCTTAAAGGGGTTTTTTTAAATTATTTTTGCACTACGACGCATGGTTTAAGAGATAATGATGAGATGTTTTTTTTTAATTTTGCGTTTTTTTTTAAATATAAATTATGGGTTGCATAAAGGGGAACGAAAATTTTATTATTTTTGCGCCACCACGCACGGTTTAGGAGATATTATATCTATATATATAGCTATAATAGCTCTATAAAGTTTTTTTTCCTGGTTTTTTTTAAAGTTTTAATTAAGGGTTTCTTAAAGGGGAACGAAAATTTGATTATTTTTGTGCTACGATGCACGGTTTAGGAGATGCAGCCCTATAAAGATTTTTTTTGTTGTTTTTTTTTTCATTGTGTTTTTTGTATATTATTTTGGGGTTCCGTAAAGGGGAACGAAAATTTTGTTCTTTTTGCGCTACCACGCAGTTTAGGAGATATAGCTCTATAAAGATTTTTTCCTGGTTTTTTTTTGTTTTTTTTTAAAGTATTAATTAAGGGATCCTTAAAGGGGAACGAAAAATTGATTATTTTTGCGCTACGATGCACGATTTAGGAGATGCAGCCCTATAAAGATTTTTTTTTTGTTTTTTTTCATTGTGTTTTTTGTATATTACTTTGGGGTTCCGTAAAGGGAAACGAAAATTTTATTATTTTTGCGCTACGACGCACGGTTTAGGAGATACAGCCCTAAAATGATTTTTTTTTTCCTCTTTTTCTTTTTTGCGTTTTTCAATCTTAATTAGGGGATTCTTAAAGGGATTTTTTTAATTTTTTTTGCGCTACGATGCACGGTGTAGGAGATACAGCCCTATAAAGTTTTTTTGTTATTTTTTTTCTTTTTTTTTCATTGTGTTTTTAGCATATTACTTTGGGGCTTCATAAAGGGGAACGAAATTTTTATTATTTTTGCGCCACCACGCACGGTTTAGGAGATATTATATCTATATATATAGCTATAATAGCTCTATAAAGTTTTTTCCTGTTTTTTTTTTAAGTTTTAATTAAGGGTTTCTCAAGGGGAGCGAAAATTTGATTATTTTTGCGCTACGATGCACGATATAGGAGATACAGCTAATACAGCCCTATAAAGATTTTGTTTCTTTTTTTTTTCATTGTATTTTTCATGTATTACTTTTGGGTTACATAAAGGGGAACGAAAATTTTATTATTTTTGCGCTACGACGCATGGTTTAGGAGATACAGTCCTATATATTTTTTTACAATGCATGTGCTCGAAAAGTGCGTTTCCTACGGAGCCATATCGTGCGGAAAGTACTGCTTTTCCGCACTAGTGCTTTTTGTTTTCAATTTTTTTTTACAGTACATATGGTGCTACTTTCTCGCACTAGTGCGGAAAAGAGCACTTACCGTGCATATGTCGAAAGTTTAAAGGGCCATATGTACTGTAAAACGTACGATACACGTGCGAATAAGTAATTCGCAACTCGTGTCGATTTAAAACACTCCTTTTAATAATTAAACTTATTTGCCATGACGTTTTTTTATTTACTCGCACAATGCATAGTAAAACATTGTATGATACACGTGCGTAAAGATGACTTCCGCACTTGTTGCATAAATAGCAATTTTTTTTATCAAAGAATGAAAGAAAGTCACGGTATTAATAACCAAATTTTACTTTAGTGGTACCTTTTCCCTATCACTGTCACAAATGTATGTGGCGTTCACGTAAACGCGATATTTTTAAGATTTCCCTGCGCAATGTTGCCAGCTCGCTCGCAAATCAAACATGTACTTACAGTTCTTTTGCATAATGGTGACATTGTACAATATCTATGAGTTTTAAATAGGTAAAAGATAATTCGACGCATTCTTTGCTTGCTTGTTGCTTGTTGTTGTGTTGTTTGCGTAACTTCTTTGAATAAGTTGCGTTAATTTGGCGCACAGGCGAAGTAAACATGCGTTGCGTACGGCAAGGTCACGCCGCGGCCCCACCCTGCACGGCCTCCGTTGCCCATTCAGACCGCCCGCTAGCTTCGTTTGAACGCAAATAATATTTTTGTAATATTTGTTTATGCAGTGGATGCAAGTGACACAAATTCATACATCTTATTTATCTTGCATTTCAAATTAATAAGATGTAAACTCTAATATCTTTAATATTCTTTTGTAACGGTGACAGCCTGTTACAACAAAATCATCAAATATCTTATGAAGCTATGCCTTAATAAGACACAAAATCATTTAATGGACCTATTTAAACGATTAAATTCGACCTAAGTAATTTTTTTTAACTCTAATTTTTTTTTGTGTCATTTAGAATATTATGACATAGTATCAGATTGCAGTGGACGTAATTGACACAAACTATGTTTTCACACTAAAAACACTATCCTAAATGCAACACAGTTACATGTGTTCTCTCGAATATTTTTTTCTCCAAGATAATTCAAAATAAAAAATAATTACCACAAAATAACAAATTACTAGAAAAGCAAATTATATATATGACACAAAACAAAATGTAAGATTTACATCTTAACAAAGTATTCATAAGCGAAAACAGAATTGACTTTAATATTTTTATAACCTAGGGGTCAAAATATAGCCAGCGGTACAGGTCTAATTATCTAATTCGTAAGGAAGTAAAGTACGGGTATACATATTTGCGAAGCATTTTTGCCCGACTTCTATGCTTTATTCATTACTCTGAGTAACCAGCACGTGCTTATTTTTTTGCGCATGGCAACATTAATGAATCGTAAACTTATTTTTTTTTTGCGCATGGCAACATTATTGAATCGTAAACTTAAAATCGTCGCCTCATCCCTAGAATACTAGAATATCACTATATGTGACATATGTGTCAAATGTTTATAGTCTGTGGTCTGAAGCAGAAAGTGGACGCCAATTATTGGGCTGTACATTCTTGGGTTGAGCAATCC
This sequence comes from Cydia strobilella, assembly GCF_947568885.1. NCBI lineage: Eukaryota > Metazoa > Arthropoda > Insecta > Lepidoptera > Tortricidae > Cydia > Cydia strobilella. Next base: position 11,695,211 of record NC_086054.1, read on the forward strand.
TGGGTCGATGTAGTAATAGGTGTTAGATAAACACTGTAGTTGTTATCATGTTTTTTGTTTTAATTTCGATAATACGGCTAATATCCGTTAAAAGGCACTTGTAGATCGCTAAACAGTCTATCTTGCCGTTGTTCATTAACTTTACTTTGTTGATTTTTTCAACTATCATGTGAATAGTGTAGTATAGTGAGTCAATATGTTAGCAGGGAATAAAGAGTCCGGTAAATCACCTAATAGTAAGAGCACTCTAGAAAAGTCAGATTTTGTTACTAGAGAACCTAGTTCCATTTTCAGTGGGATAAAAAATGCAAAGAATGAAGAGGAAAAAAAGAAGCTTAATCAACTTTTAGAGACACTAAGGAAGAAATTGCCTGAGGGCTTTAAGATGGGAGCTGCTATAGGTGAAGGGGATTGTTTCTTTGATTCCATAGCTCAAGGATTGAACGAGCTAAAAGATAAAGGTCTGATTGCAGGTAGTAAAGGATTTAGTGTAAAGTCTTTGCGGGAAAATTGTAAGCAATATGCACAACAAGTTCATCAATCAAAAAAAGGTTCATGGTTGGGTAGTGCTTTAAAAGGAGAAGGTGAAAAACTTTGTGAATATATTCCGCGTATTGAATTTACTGCAGAAAACGTTGAAAATACAAGCTCTGATTCAGAAATAAAAATTCTAAAGTTGGTAAACGCTATATGGGGAAGACCTGAAGTTGAAGGAAAAATGATATGCGAAAAGTATGGCGTGAAAGTTAGGACTATAGAATTGAGAGATAAAGAGATAGATGGATTACATGTTACTAAAGGTAAGGTAGGTACAGGTAATAATATTATTTACATAGTGAATTACAGGAACCATTTTGTACCACTTCTTAGTAATATTGAAAAAGATATAAAGAGAAGCATAAAAGTTTCTAGAGAGGAAGCTTACGGTAATGTGGTAGGTTCAAATTCAAACAATATTTCTCAATCTTACATTTCTACACCGTTACAAGATATTGAAAACTCCTCGCATAAACAAGGTAGTCATTCAAGGGGTCCAGGTAAGAAAAATCATAAAACAAGTAGAAAACGTGGGTGTTCTGTTATGGATAAAGATAATAAAGCACCAAAAAGGGCGCGCATGGATGTAAATGTTGCTAGTAATGAAGATTTAGAATCTCCTAGTGATTTACAAGATGAACCTAGACAGAATGAATTAGATAATACTTGTCAAACTAAGCAATACATTCCTCATCATTTGATAGGGCTTATGTATCGATTAGACTTGTCAGTGCTTTGCTCACTTAGAAAGTCTACGTATGAACATAAATATCCTTCATTGTCATTAGCGTTTGAAGATTCTGAAATTGATATGTTTAGTAATATTGTTCTTCGTTACGAAAAGAAGTCTATTCATATACGAATTGAAAATGTAGACGAATATTATATAGATAATGATATTAGCTATGCTAAATTATTTACTAAAGAAAGACGAAGTTCTTCTATTAATAGTTACTTTGGTAGTTTTGTTAAACATCTAATCTCTAAATCAGATAGTTTATCAAATAATGTAGAATATCTTATTGTCTATACTAATTCAGGCTTGGATCTTACAGAAAAAAAGGAATTAAAAAAAGGACAGTTGAGACATTTTTATCCTTTTAAATTTGATAGCATAAATACAGAGGAATGTGACATTTTAAAAGACTTTTTGTTTACAAATGATAATACGCAAGGGAGTGGTTTTTATCAGTTTTTGCAGGATGATGCAACAAGAGAAGAACTTTTAGGACAATTAGAATTTTCTCCTGCTATGCGAAAAGCAATAAAAGGGAGAAAACTTTCTCAAGAGTTTGAAAAAGAAACAAAACAAGCATTTTTAGATAAATTAGTACTTGCAGTTAATCAGCCTAATAGAGAAGAACTGAACAACATCGTTAAAAACGAAATAAAAAAAAATAGTAAAGTTCAAGACGATTATATAGCATTACAAGAAAGAATATTGTGTGATTTAACAGCTCCAGAAAAGGATAAAAAACTTAAGAATTATATATCTGGAGTTACATATGAATTCAATTTATTAATACTCTTCTTGCATGAAATGTTCTTGAATAAAAACATGCTTTCCATAAGTTTTGAGGAAAAAAGCCGTGATACATCTAATAATATTACTATTAATTATAAAGATAGAGTTACTTATGTAAAAGCTCATAATGCAGATAGTAATATTGGTTATGATCAGTTATTTCCCTCCAAAAGACAGGAAAGAAAGAATACGTTTTCTATTAATAAATATTTTACTCTTTTCATTGAAAAATTAGAAAATGATAAGGATATAAAATATTTTATTATCTATACTGATGCAGATCTAGACCTTACAGAAGAAAAAAAATTAAAAAAAGGGCAATCTAAAGATTCTTATCCTTTAAAATTTGATAGTATAGATATTCGAGAAAAAAGATATAAAATTTTAAGAAATTGTTCGTGTATAAATGGGAATGGTCTTTATCAATTTGTGCAAGAAGGAACAACAACAGAGAAACTTTTAAGTCTATTAAAGCTTCCACCTTCTTTGCAGAAAGAAGAAGAGAAAGGAAGACTCTCTGATGAGAATGAAATAGAAATAAAAGAGAAATTTTTAGATAAACTAATACTTGCAGTTAACCAACCTAATAGGGAAAATTTGAATAGTGTTATTAGAAATGAGATAGGTAAGTCTGATATTCCATATAATTACGAGAAATTACATGAAGTAGCGTTACGTTGGTCAGAATCTCATGAATTTGGCCCTATTACGAAAGGAATAATGGAAAAGCTTTTGGAAGATATAAAAAATAATAGATCTAGTTATCAGAAAATTCAAAATAAAAACATTGACGAAGAAATTAAATTTGCTAAAAGTGTGGTTGGTAAAAAAGGAACACCTGCATTTAATCAGTTCTTAAGTTTTTTAATTAAAGGAGAAGGAAAAAAATATCTGAAAGTCATGAAAAAAGAAGGAATAAGCTTAACTAATGTGTCCAGTATCTTAGGCGGAGCGAGAGGTAAAGCTCCTACAGCATTTAAAGGCTTATATCGTCTATGGTTTGATAAAGAGGGAAACAAAACTCAATATTTAAAAACCCTAGAAAAAGAGGGAATAAATCTAGCTAATATATCTAGTATTTTGAATAGAGCAAGAGGTAAAGCCCCCACAGCGTTTAAAGACTTATATGATCTGTGGTTTGATGAAGAAGGAAATAAAACACAATATTTAAAAACTCTAGAAAGAAAAGGAGTAAATTTGGCTAGCACGTCTAGTATTTTAAGTGGAGCAAGAGCTAAAGCTTCTACGGCATTTAAAGACTTACATGATCTATGGTTTGATAAAGATGGAAATGAAACTCAATATTTAAAAACTCTAGGAGAAGAAAAAATAAATTTAACTAATATGTCCAGTATTTTAAGTGGGGCTGGGGCTAATGCTGCAACAGCATTTAAAGGCTTGTATGATCTGTGGTTTGATGAAGATGGGAATAAAACTCAATATTTAAAAACTCTAGGAGAAGAAAAAATAAATTTAACTAATATGTCCAGTATTTTAAGTGGGGCTGGGGCTAATGCTGCAACAGCATTTAAAGGCTTATATGATCTGTGGTTTGATGAAGATGGGAATAAAACTCAATATCTGAAAACTCTAGAAGAGGAAGGAATAGATCTAACTAATATGTCCAGTATTTTGCATGGAGTAGGAGCTAATGCTACAAAAGCATTTAAAGGCTTATATGATCTGTGGTTTGATGAAGGTGGAAATAAAACTCAATATCTAAAAACTCTAGAAGAGGAAGGAATAGATCTAACTAATATGTCCAGTATTTTGCATGGAGTAGGAGCTAATGCTACAAAAGCATTTAAAGGCTTATATGATCTGTGGTTTGATGAAGATGGGAATAAAACTCAATATCTGAAAACTCTAGAAGAAGAAGGAATAAGTCTAACTAATATGTCCAATATCTTGCATGGAGTAGGAACGAATGCTGCAACAGCTTTTAAAAACTTATATAATCTATGGTTTGACGTGAAAGGAAATAAAACTCAACATCTGAAAATTCTGGAAGAAAAAGGAATAGATCTAACTAATATGTCCAGTATTTTAGGTGGATCAGGAACTAATATTGCAACAGCTTTCAAAGACTTATATGACCTTTGGCTTGATGAAGAAGGAAATAAAACTCAATGTTTAAAAACTCTAGACAAAGAAGGAGTAAGTCTAACTAATATGTCCAGTATTTTAGGCGGAGCAGGAGCTAATGCTGCAACAGCTTTTAAAAATCTATATTACCTATGGTTTGGTGAAGAAGGAAATAAAACTCAATATTTAAAAACCCTAGAAAAAGAGGGAATCAATTTAGCTAATATATCCAGTATTTTGCATGGAGTAGGGACTAATGCTGTAACAGCTTTCAAAGACTTATATGGTCTGTGGTTTGATGAAGAAGGAAATAAAACTCAATACTTAAAAACTCTAGAAGAAAAAGGGATAAACCTAACTAATATGTCTAGTATTTTGAATGGAGCAGGAGTTAATGCTGCAGCAGCTTTCAAAAGCTTGTATGATCTGTGGTTTGATGAAGAAGGAAATAAAACTCAATATTTAAAAATTTTAGAAAAAGACGGAATGAGTCTAACTAATATATCCAGTATTTTGCATGGAGCAGGAGCTAATGTTTCTAAAGCTTTTAAAGAACTATTTGATACTTTTTTTGATGAGCAAGGAAATAGAAAACAGCATTTAAAGCACTTTTTTATTGAGGAAAAAGGTGGAGAAAAAAGCTTTAAGCCAAGTAACTTATCCAGTATTTTAAGTAAAGCAGGAACTAGAGCTAGATATGCTTTTGAAAAATTGCATAATGTCTGTTTTAATGATGAAGGAAAAAGAACAAAACTTTTAGATGATTTCTATAAAGCAGGCTTTAGGCCAAGTAACTTATCCTCTGCATTATGTGGAACAGGAGCTCGTGCTTCTTCTATCTTAAAAAGATTGCATATTGTTTGCTTTAATGAGAAAAGAGAAATAACAAAACTTTTAGATGATTTCTGTAAGGTAGGTTTTAGGCCGGGTAATTTATGTAGTATGTTGAGTGGAGCAAAGAATAATCTAGAAAAGAGTCTGAAGAGGTTTCATGATTTTTGTTTTATAGGAGACACAAAAAGATACTTAAATCGTTTCTTAAGCGAGGAAAAAAGTTTTACGCTGAGTAACTTATCTAAGATATTGCATGGAGCAGGAGCTAATATTTGCCCTGCTTTAAAAAAAATTCATGATGTTTGTTTTGATGAGAAAGGAAACGAAACACAGCTTTTAGGTGACTTTCGTAAGGCAGGTTTTACGCCAAGTGATTTATCTAATATATTATCCATGTCGGGAAATAATGCCACTTTTATTTTAAGAAACTTTCATAAAGTTTGTTTTAATGAAGAAAATTATTTAAATAACTTCTTGGCCGAGAAAAAGCTTTTTACGCCGAAAGATTTATCTAGAATACTACATGGAGTAGGAATTGATGTTTGTTCTATTTTTGAAAGATTGCATGACCTTTGTTTTGATAAAGAGGGAAACAAAACAACATATTTAAACAATCTCATCAAAAATGGTCGTTATGAGATATCTGATATATTACATGAACAAGTTAAAAAAGCTTCTCCTATTTTTTTAGATAAACAGAATATTAGTAAAGGAGACAAAGTAACTAATGCATCGAGTAATTCATCCGGTAAAACGGAGCAAGAACAAAACTTGGGTAGTTTACAACAAGGTGATTCTAAAATTAAGAGAAAAAACCCGGAAGAGTACCGTAAACTGGAGCGAAAACGGGCAAGAAACTGATGACGTAATAGATGATAACCCTGAAACTTATTTAAGTGATACAACAATAGATAATCAATTAATAAGATCACTAAGTTTTTAATCTCCATATTCACTGGTGCTCTGGGAAGGGCAATTTGGTGATTTTGCAAATGGTGCGCAAATCATGATCGACCAGTTTATTGCATCAGCAGAAACAAAGTGGTTGCGATCAAGTGGTCTAGTTTTACTTTTGCCTCATGGTTATGAAGGGCAGGGGCCTGAGCATAGTTCTGCTCGTATAAAGAGGTTTTTGCAATTCTGTGCGGAAGATAATATGCAGGTGGTTAATTGCTCTACTCCTGCGAATTATTTTCATGTAATACGCCGACAAATTAATCGAGATTTTCGTAAGCCTTTAGTGGTGTTTACACCTAAATCACTATTGCGTCATAAAAGCGCAGTTTCTAACCTTTCTGACTTTGAAGGAAAATTTCTTACGGTAATTCCAGAGTGTAGAACAGGTTTAGTTGCAAGTGATAGAATACGTAAAGTTGTAATATGTAGTGGTAAAGTTTATTACGACATAATTGAAATGCTTGAAGCACAAAAAATAAACGCACTACTGCTATAGTGCGTTTAGAATAATTTTATCCATTCCCGGCCGATAAACTAGGCAGTGAACTTGAAAAATATAAGAACGCTGAAATTATATGGTGTCAAGAGGAACCAAAAAATATGGAGTTTTTTGTTAATCCGTTAATAGAAGAGGTTCTATCTAATCTAGACACTCAAGCAAAAAGGCCTAAGTGTGTTGCAAGACCCGCTGCTGCATCTCCTGCATGCGGTTATGCTAATGTCCATGCTCAACAACAAGCAGAAATTTTGAAGCAAGTTGTGCAGGGTATCTAGCACAATCTTGCAGATATTGAAGCGAAAGCTAGCAAGCGAACATTGTTCTTAATATTTGGCACTGCAGCCGGGTGCGATAGAAAATATATCACAACAATCAAACTGCTTGTATACTCATACAAATATAAAAAGACTTTACTTTTTTAATAAAAGCTTAATATTGATTAACATTTTCATTTATTTTTCTTAAAATAATATAATATATATATTAATATTAATATTAACTATATTAAGATATATATGAATACAGAAGCATTTGAGAGGTTAATAGGGCAAACTAGGCTACGCAGCAATAGCAAGGCTGAAATCATACAATTAAATAGAAGCGAGAAGGCTTTTATAGATGGGGATAAAAAGTCTATCGAATTGGCTAAGGCTATTTTTGCAGAAAATAATATGTTTCGTTTTCGCAAACCAGGTTCTGCTACAGATTACATTTTGCACAAACTAATAAATGATAAAAAGCTTCTAGAGGAAATGAAAGATAGAGGTACAAGTATAATACGTCTTTTTTCTTTGCTATCAATGTATCGTAATCTTCCCGATTGCTATGTTGTGAGAAAAGAAGGGTGTATTACTGAGTTTGGAATACTTACTGATGTTGACAACTATTCAGAACCATTACCTTTAGAAGTATAATGCACCCCATAAACTAGACCAAAAAAAATTGGTTGATCCGAGTAGGAAGGTAAAGGGGTAAAAGTATGGCAACAAAAAAATATGAACCAGAGTTAAAAGCAAAGATAGCTTTAGAAGCAATAAAAAATCAAAAAAGCACAGCTGAGATATGTAGTGAATATAAAATACCATCAACAAATCTATATGATTGGCGTGATAGAGTATTGGCAAGGTTGAAAGACCTATTTGCTGAAGAAAGTGAAAGTGCGAGAAAACAAAGAATCTTAGCGCAAGAAATAGAAAGCTTACATAAAGTAATAGGAGAACTGACAGTGGAAAATAGTTATTTGAAAAAAAAAAAAAACTGAAATAAGCAAAAAAGATAGAGTAAGGTTTATAGAAAAAGATTCTGATCTATCAATTAGGAAACAGGCTGATTTACTTGGGATTTGCAGGTCTAGCCTATATTATAGGCCTATAATTAATAACGAAAGTGAAGTAGCAAATTTGATTCAAGAAGTATATTTGGCTTCTGATTGCCGTTATGGATATCGCAAAATTACTGCTGAAATCATAGCGAGTGGAGTAGTAGTCAATCACAAGAAAATCTTAAGAATTATGAAAAAAAAAATGAAGATCAGTGGGCTATATTGTAGAAAAAAATGTTATACAAGTATTAAAGAAAAAAAGCATAAAATATATCCTTATTTACTCAAAGATTTGATTATTTGTAGAGTTAATCAGGTATGGGCTACTGATATAACATATATTATGGTAGAAGGTAAGTTTGTCTATTTTGTGGCAATAATGGACTTGTATAGTCGCTATATTATTGCTCATTCATTATCACCATATCTTGATGCTGGATTTTGCCTTTATACTCTCAAAGAAGCTCTAAAACAAGTTAAACCTGAGATTTCTAATAGCGATCAAGGAGTGCAGTTTACTAGCTATAACTTTATTATGGAATTAGAGCGTGCTAATGTTAAAATCAGTATGGACCATAAAGGACGTTGCTTCGACAATATGTTTGTTGAACGCTTATGGAGAACTTTAAAGCAAGAAGCTATATATTATTATAAACCAAATAGTATCAGAGATTTGAATCTTATAATAAATGATTTTGTTGGTTGGTATAACTATAGAAGGCGACATCAGACTCTACATTATAAAGTTCCTGCTGATCTTTATTATCACAAACAGTAAATGAATATATTGATAAATACTTTAAATGTCTGTCGACGTATTTATCAACATATTCATTTTAAAAATCGGATTACTATGAAAAAAATGGTCTAGACAAATGGGTGCACTATAGAGGCTGCTTGCATAACTCAAATTTTAAGGAAAACTATTTAATGTCATTCCAGCGCGTGACGCTGGAATCCAGAAAAAAAAAGTAATGGATCCCAGTGTCAGCTACTCGGATGACATCGAAATGTTCGTACAGATATTCGTCACACACCGGAATAAAAATTAGACTTGCTTTGTGCAAAATAATTTCAAGGCCGCATTTTCTTTATTTTGCTTATAGCTTCCACAAGCAGTGCAAACATAAATGAAGAATACAAACATGCTTTTGGTAGCTCTATGTGAAGTCCTTCAAGTATTAAATATATACCGATGAGTAAAATAAATAGAATAGCAATTACTTTTAAGCTTGGGCTGGATTTTATTAACTTAGCGGTATAACTTGATGAAAATAGCATTGCTAATATGGAAAATGTAAATGCTATAGCAATGATTATCATATTATGAGTTAATTCTATAGCAGTTAATATTGAATCAACAGAAAAAACTAAATCTATTAATATAATTTGTAGCACAACTAAAAAAAATTGTGATTTAACGTTTGCCTTTGTTTTGTTCTCCTTATGTACAAAAATTTCGCTCCATAACTCCATAGAACTTTTAACAATAAGAAATAACCCTCCTGCAATCATAAGCAAATCTTTTACTGAAATATCTAGTGATACAGAGTAAAATATAGGCTTTTCCATTGATAATATATGTAATATAAAAAATAGTATTACAAAACGCATCAATAGCGCCAAGCCAAAACCTATCAGGCGGGCTCTTTCTCTCAGCAGATTTGGCACCTTATCAATTGCTAGAGAAATAAAGATTAAATTGTCTATACCAAGTATAGTTTGAAGTAGCGTAAGTATCAATAAAGTCCAAGCATCAGCTAGCATTTTCATTCCAAAGTCAGCCTTTGTACTTTACAATAGATGTGTAAAAATTAAGTAACTTCGACTAGGTAATTAAAAAATCAGCCTTACACGGAAAAGGGGGAGAGAAAAAAGAGCATTTTTATAATAAAAGTACTTTTGTAAGAGAAATAATGAAATTAAAAATCTCTTTACGAAGATTTTAAATAGATTGTAAAATAGTTGTACCATGAAAATATATGCCTTCTTTGTAGACTAAGATTTTTCTTTAAATTAAGATAGATACACGATAAAAGGAAATATGATAAAAGAGTCATTAGCAAAAACTGATATAGTAAAAGTTGAAGATAAGAAAGCACCAAAGGGCTTTTTTAAAATATTAGGTGAAGTAGCAGATGCTGTAAGGTCAGGGGTTGGCAATATTGGCCCTGATTTAAGTAGTAGTCGCGATGTCGATAGTTTAGTCTTGAAGATGAACGAATGCTTAAACCCAAAGGGGGGTGAAGTCTCAGCACGTAAGAACACCGTATCTCTTGGTAATTTGTACTTGAGTTTATCAGAGGCAGGTCAAATAAATTTTTTACAAACCCTGGCAGAAAAGTTCAATCCGGATAAAACGAAAATAGATGAAGAAATAAAAGTATATAAGAAAAATCAAGATTCTGAGTCGAGCTATAAGTTTGAACAAGACTTAATAAAAGTCCTTGAATCACCACGCTCTAAAATATTGAAGCAGTTTATCTCCTTACCGGAGGGCCTTAAGTTTATTGTTGATATGCGTTCTGATGTACTCAAGCTGAAGAATCAATATAAAAGTCTAAGTCCACTAGAAAACGAATTAAAAAGTATACTTTGTACTTTGGTTGATGTTGATCTACTTGATCTTCATCAAATCACTTGGGATTCACCTGCATCATTGTTGGAAAAACTTATAAAATATGAAGCTGTACATAAAATTTCCTCTTGGGATGACTTAAAAAACAGACTAGATTCTGATCGTCTCTGTTTTGCTTTCTTTCATTACAAAATACCAAATGAACCTTTAATTTTTGTAGAGGTTGCACTGATGAATGAAATTGCAGATAGTATTCAACACGTTTTGGACGAGTCAGTTCCTTCAAGTGACCCAAGCAGTGCAAGTACTGCTATATTCTATTCAATATCAAACACTCAAACTGGTTTATCTGGAATTAGCCTCGGTAACTTTTTAATAAAGAGAGTCATAGAAAAACTATCGCAAGAATTTAAAAGCGTTAAAGTGTATGCAACTCTTTCTCCAGTTCCTGGATTTACAAAATGGCAAAAAAAATCAAGACGTAGCTTTATTAGGTAAGCTTAATATAAAACAATCAGGTACAGAAATTTTAGAAAGCATAAAAACTAACATTGAATGCGAAAAACAGTCCCTACTGAAACTTTGTGCACATTATTTGCTAAAGGTTAAAAGCAGTGGTGGGGGTGCTTATGATCCAGTAGCACATCCAGTGCATCAATCAAACAAATCAACTGGATGGCTGATACTTCTGAAAAAGGCATTAGTCAGTCAGCCGGAAAAATGGTGAATTATCTGTATGAGCTGCCTAAAATAGATAACAATCATGAGAATTATATGATTAATAAAGCGATTTCTCATTCAAAAAAAGTATCGTCTATGTTAAAAGAATAATAGGAAGTATGCAAGAATGTAGAAAGTTTTAACATTTCCTAATCTTTATATATTTAATATTGAATAGCTTTATGAGGTAAAATATATGAATAGTAAGATATTAAAAGCAATAAAACAAAAAATACAAGATAGAGTAGCGCGTAAGGAACTGCACAGTCTCTTTATAGATCCTAAAGAAATAAAGTCATTCAATGATTGTGTTAGTAGTATTAAATGTGATGGAATAAGCCTAGAGGAATCAAGTGAATTGGGAACAATTTACAAAGGGCTTGATTCAATGTTTTCTCACATCAGTGATGACTGGGATAAAAATAAGGGTAGCCTAAATAGTAAAAAAATTGATGTATATTATCAAAACTTAGAGTCTATCTTAAAGATAGTAAACATAATTAAAGGATTGAAGCCAATTGGATGTGGGCCAAGAATCAGCGATCCCCAACATTGATGAATCTGTGTTAATTTGTGATATCGAATCACTTAAGAAAAAAATGGAAGAAGCGCTAGAAAAAACGCAACAACAACAAAGTGCAGCAAGGCAAAAAGAGTTAGAAGAGAAAGCTAAAGAGGAGTTTGGCAAGTACATAAAAAATGGCACCATTGATGCGGTGTCAATTGAAAAGCGTAAGGATCAAAATTCTCTTTATGCAACAATCGAGCTAAAAGACGACAATAAAAACACAGATATTAGGGTAAGCGAATTTTTAAATAGTGAATTTTGTAAAGAAAACAATTTTGCCGGTTTTCTTCTTTCAAGTGGAGATCAAAAAGAACCTATCAGTGGCTACATACATGAGGGGGTTAGATATTATAATTTAGGTACTGCAGCTCAATATGGAATAAAGTTTTCCCCTCACTAGCTCGGAAAGTTGTCGTTTATCCTTCAATACAAGCGGGGAAAAACGCGTTTTATCCACTAGTGGGGAAAGTAATTTGACCTTGGATGGAGCGTGTTTAAGTAGCTTGACAGATAACAAAACGTAAAACGCTCATGATAATGGTTCGTTCGATATTACTTATCATTAAATAAATGGTTTAAGAATCTAATAAAAAATACCAAATTTAGCTTTATTTAATGATTTTAAGTCATAAACCTTAAAATTCCATAAGAAACGTTTGTTTTTTTATAATGATGTTAAGTATAATTCTGAACGCACAAGTTGAGTCGATGCAATTTCAAAACGCATCGTTGACATTTCATACATCAGAAATGTCAACATTCTCAACATTTTTTTTACTTAAAACCTTTTCTCACCGACTCGCGTAAAAATACCCAACTTCCAAAGTTTTCTGTCATAATATCGTAAAGAAATGAGTAATTCCAGTGATGAAGATGATCTAACGCCTGTGGATGTTGCACTTTCCTCGCTATAGTGAGGTGAAAAGTTTTGTGTTACACACGGGCGCAAATGTATTTTACTTCTCGTGTGTTGAAACACTCGCTACGCTCAGGATTCTATTTTAGAACCACTCGCTTCGCTCGTGGTTCACTTATAGAATCCTTTCGCTTGCTCGTGTTTCAATTCTACACTCGCGGGTAAAATACAACTTTGCACCCTTGTATAACAAATAACTATTAACTGGTATGTAGGTGAAAGGGAATGTAGCATCACATTAAGTGCTAGCGATGGCAGTATTAAAATAGTAAGTAATAAACCAGATGATAAAGATTTAGAAAAAAATAAACATGTAAAAATTAAAGTTCCTGGTCTTGGTTACCTAAGCCTTGCTGATGCAGTAAAAACGTGTAGACAGCAAGAAGATCCAAGTAGCACAGTGAAGCAAGCACCAGCTAATGAGCATTGCCGGCCATTGGCAAGGACTTCAGCTTAATGTTTTTAGCAAAAAGAGATATAAATAATTGCTCTTGTAATACTTAAAATGTAAAATAGATCTACTTAAATAAGTAGATCTATGAACAATATAAGAAATTTTGCAATAATAGCACATATAGATCATGGGAAGTCAACTCTTGCTGATCGTTTGATAGAAGAATGTAACGGTCTTGAGACAAGGGAAATGACCAATCAGGTACTTGACTCAATGGATATAGAGCGTGAACGCGGAATCACAATCAAAGCACAAACGGTAAGACTCAATTACACTGCAAATAATGGTAATAAATATTGCCTCAACCTCATGGACACACCAGGTCATGTTGACTTTTCATATGAAGTCAGCCGAAGCTTAGCCGCATGTGAAGGCTCACTTTTGGTAGTAGATATCAGCCAAGGAGTTGAAGCTCAGACTCTGGCAAATGTCTACAAGGCAATTGACAATAATCATGAGATAATAGTTGTGCTTAATAAAGTCGATCTTCCTGCTGCAGATCCAGAAAGGATAAAGCTTTAGATTGAAGAGGTAATCGGAATTGATGCAACTGAGTCAATTTTGATATCGGCAAAAACTGGTCTTGGGGTAAAGGATGTACTTGAAGCTATAGTGACAAAACTTCCCGCTCCTCAAGGTGATACAAATGCTCCACTGCAAGCAATTTTAGTTGATAGTTGGTATGATCCTTACCTAGGAGTAGTAATTTTAGTGCGAGTTAAAAATGGAGTACTAAAAAAAGGCATGAGAATCGTTATGATGTCTAATAATGCTACATATCAGGTCGATAATATCGGTATTTTCACTCCTAAAAAAGTTATGACTGGTGAACTTTCAGCAGGTGAAGTTGGTTTTATAACTGCTTCAATGAAAGAAGTAGCAGACTGCAAAGTAGGAGACACTATTACTGAAGAGAAAAGGCCGTGCAGCAAGGCATTACCTGGCTTTAAAGAAGTACATCCTGTATATAGTATTTTGCAGTATTTTTCCCAATAACACAGATGATTTTAAATATTTAAGGGAAGCACTAGAAAAATTACATTTAAATGATGCTAGTTTTACATTTGATGCTGAAACGTCAAATGCGCTAGGTTATGGATGGTTCCTTCAGCATCTCTGGATTCAGATTCAAATATCACAATCAGGGTGACAGCGAGGCTACTACTATCTTTGTGGACTTTGCATTGGTAAGAATTTAATTTAATATTCTGTTGTTTTTTATCAACTCATGGTTCACTAGTTTACTAACCCTTTATAGGGCACAATAAGATATTATAAGGAAAAAAAACCGGCCAAGTGCGAGTCAGACTCGTGCAAAGAGGGTTCCGTACTTTTTAGTATTTGTTGTTATAGCGGCAACAGAAATACATCATCGGTGAAAATTTCAACTGTCTGGCTATCACGGTTCATGAGGTACAGCCTGGTCACTTAGTAATAGGGTCCCGTTTTTACCCTTTGGACTTAGGACTTTGGCAATGTGGCTTGTATGCCCTGAGTTTCCAGAGAAATTAATTATTATTTATTAAATAAAGAATACTGTCTTTGGTGAATATATATTTTCCTGTTATGTAGGACAAAATACATTCACCAAAAAAAGTACTTGTCTTTAAGATTAAATTCACTAATACTTAGCTACTTTCTTGCTAACAAGGTATTTTGTTGGTGGTCTGAGAAGGACTTATACAAAAAAAGATTCTGAACTAAGGTGACCATACTTTCTATTTCTCATCTTTTTTAAGAACCGCGACGACTACGCCGAGTTCGAGCGAAGCAAGCGCGGCAAGCGTGACCCCACGCCACCGCGCATCGAGTCGCTCACGCCGGCCTCTTTGCAGACCATCACCGAGAAGGTGAAAAGTGATGACCAGTTCGCTGAAGCTGCTCCTGTAAGTAGTATAGTTATGTAGTTTCAATTACATGGCAGAAGAGTAGGTCAAAAGTAAGCGATTCTGCTCTTAGTAAAAATAATTAAAACCACCTAGAAATTGGCATTATTTCAAAACAAACCTTTTTGTAGTAACCTAGTACTTAACCAAAAGCTAGAGTATGAGAAAGTTCAGATTGAGAAATCGAAACTATCTTAGAAAACGGAAGCTTGAGAGTGAAATATAACGAACGAATCAGAATAACAGCGTCCGTTTCTGGAAGTCTTTAGGGCTGCTGTGCCCCAAAGCCTTTTTGGCACAGACATTAGCTGAGCCACTTTCCCTTTTAATTAGTTAGTAAGCATTATTGTGTACTTTTATTATATACCTATGTTCAATTTTTTGAATAAACGTCTTTTATTATTATTTGTATATCCTTCAATTTCACGGGTTCACGGGCCTATAAATCCCGGTCTTTTGATAGGCTTGTCTAATGTATAAAATATTTTTATCATTACAGACCCTAGTCGGCTGGCTGGAACGCGGTGAATGCAACAAGAAGAATGCCAACGCGTTCTACTCGCTCATCCAAGCCTCCAACAACCAGATCCGCCGCCTCTTCAATGAGAAGTTGGTGCTCGACGACGAGTACCAGAACATGAAACTCACTATGAAGGAGAAAATCGCGCATATACTGCTGCAATGTAAGTTTTTACCTTTTTTTTTAAGTATGCTGTAGCAACAACGCCCTCTACAGAGAAACCTCGAGAGGAATCTCGAGGAATTACATGCTTCGCCACGTCTCTCCATGCCACCAGCCGAAACTGAACCTGTCTGAAAAATCTTAGAAATGTACATTTCCATCCGTCTCCAGCGAACCCACTAGATATTCAAGATATGCAGACAACACAGCAGTAATAAACGACGAGGGCATCGTGCTTAAAATTAGAGGCGTCTACGACACTGGTATAGTACTTACTACACTTTTCAGCGAGTCACTCGTGCCAACAGATTGTCGGGAACGTGTGGCAGCCGTAAACGCAAAAAGGATAAGATAATATTAGTCAGCAGCAAGCAAACAAAAAGAATACTTCTACGCCTTCAGCAGCCGAGTCCAGGCATCTTCACTTCATCTGTCTACAGCTGAAGTCAAGAAAGAAAAACCGACAGACGATCAAAAAAAAGAACATCAGTTGTCCGCCATCATACCATCTCAGCATTTTTGATGAAGCAGCACACACTGCACACAACTGTATTTTCTAACCTCTGGCCCTACCACTTGGAACCACCAGGAAAGCATCCGTTCGTTAAGAATTTTTCTTACACCGTTTTCTGTTGCTTCATCAAAAAGGTTTTTGCGGCGCCCTGATGATTCTGCTAGAATCTTATATTTACTCGAAGGTAAATCAATAAGTGGTCCAGACCACGTGTCTACTCCGATGGTGAAGATTTCTGGCTGTCGATTACTTGTGATACTATACTGCATCAACGGGCTGTTTCATCATTTGATGCAGCGGCAGACTAATCCGCGCAGACAAAGCGGTGTAGCAACATGTCATCATCTTCAGAATCTTCACCATCATCTCACCCAGCATTATAGACCGCGGGCCAGGCAAAAATTTCGTCAGTCATCGCCTCCCGATTGATACTTTGTCAGGTGATAGTTCAGTAGAGTAATGAAAAAACCGTATCGCGGTGGAAAGATCGTCAGCTGGTAGCATGAACATGTATAAAATACGCACCTTACCGTTTATTGTCCGTGCGTGGAAACGTAGGTGTTTATTGAAACGCCTGATGGAACGCTACATGCAAAGTTTCATGATTTTGATACCACTATCATGTTTATGCGAGCAGCGGACGGTCTTTCCACCGCGATACAACCGGCTGACTTTTTTTTCACCATAGCATCTAAATTATCATCTGACAGAGTATCAAACGGGAGGCGATGACAATTGTTTTTACGTGTTTCGGTGGCTGCCATTCCTCAACCCACCAAGGGAGCGGCAGCTGACATCCACGAGGGTTCATCATACATAGCCGTTAACCACTATACGAGTTATCGCCCGGGAGGCGATTGGCCATGGAAATCTGTTCCTGGCTCGCGGTCTATTAGGTCAATCTTCGAAGAATCCTCTACAATGACACCTCGGTCCTGAACCTAAGGATCACACCCCGTCTACGGCTTCATCTACAAGGCTGCTACCGTTCGTCTATGCGTCGCCCTCACCTCACTCCTTCGTTCTTTGAGTCTTCTCGTCTCGTAGCTTCTCTGTACGCCGTGTTCTATACTGCTGGCACGAAGATGAATAGAAGAGAAGCATAGGAAGCACGGTATAGTGTGGACGTCAGGTAAGCCGATACTTAACGAGGCTACATGGAAGAAAAATTTACTTGAATTGTCAAGAATTTCTTCTGTCCGGTTTTCAATAAGTTCACAATATCTCGAACACGAGGGCTAGATAGTAAGAGGTTATTGCAATCTTATTATCTTCTCTTTGTTTCAAGACTAGGTAGTAAGAAAAGGGTGCAAGATATTTCTGTAAAAACTTTAAAGATACGTTTAGGCTAAGTTGAATTGTTTCTGGATAAGTCACTGATCTATTTTGTTTTTCAGGAGGTGGAAAACATAAAAGAAGAATTTGAAACAAACTTCAATGAGGACGAGATTAAGAAGATTGGGAAGAACACGGTTCCTCAGGAGAAATACGATGAGCTCAGGGTGAGTTTTCGGTTTTACAAATTTATTCGAAGGGCATGATACTAATAGTTCCAAACATTATTTCTAACTGACTGCAACTACAACAAAGAGACGATAATGATATTTTCTTAGGACAATGATAGGTGTTATAATCAATTACCAACTCGGCAGCATCTCATTGGGCAGTCCCCATGAGATAGTTCTTAGGAATAGTATGACTGGCCACGAAAACAACAGGTGTTACAAATATTGACCTTGGCTACTGGTGTCCTTTAAAACCGCGCTCTACTAGTGTGCCTTAAGAAACATTATTATATCCACTCCACTATTATTCTTTAAACAACAACGATAATCATTAATAAGTATCTAGTTTTAACATTCATTATCCTTAACAGGCAGAGCACGAGAACCTCATATACGAGCTGGAAGGCTACAAGAACGAGGCCCAACTCGCCAAGGACGAGGCCGAGAGAAAGTTCGAGACCTTCAAGGCGCACTTCATCGCTCAACACAACTTGAACAACAAGCAGGTAAGTCTCGAATCTCACCACCCTTATGTACTAGCTGGAAAGATACAAGGAGGCCCACCTCGCTGTAGGTAGTGCCCTTGCGCTTTGCTTTGCTCCTCTTGGCGGGGGCACTACCGTGCCCCCATATAAATAGGCCCGTCTTTAGACATTCTACAGAACGCTTGCATCCCTCTGCGTCCTGTAGAGTGACCAGTGACCAGGGTCCGTCATCGTCAACATGAGACTACATAGTACATGTGTATTAAAAAATCTATTTTTCAGCAATCGTACCCACCGCTGCCCCCACCGCCGACGCCGCGCGTCGAGGCAGCCAAACCGATGCCCCCACCCCCCACCCCCGACGACAACAAGTACATCGTCTCCGGCCCCTCCGTACCGCCCTCCGAGGCTAAACTCATCAGCATCCTCACTGCGTTCCTCATGGTCCACCCTCTCGGAGCATCCGTCGACTATCTCGTCTTACGTTAGAAGCATGACCCCTAACGTTACACAGGCCACGGTGCAGGAAATACTACAGAAGTATGATGATGTTTTCCGCAGAGTAACGTCGGGCGTTGGCGCGTCTATTGAGACTAGATGGTGTTATATTACCTTTGATACTATTAAGTTGGAGCAACATAATTAACACATTGGGTGCCGGGAACACGCTCGGCGGGCGCTCTGTTCGTAGTCGCTTTCCCCTACAAATCGGGAAAACGCTAGAATCGGCTACGCATGTAGCGCTACGAAAATGTTGGCAGTGAATGGATTAAGTAAAAAATAAAAGTGAAGTTACTTAAGCTAGGGCTAAAGGCGGTTTGTTACACTATATGTGTGTTTTCATTATCCCACAACGAATTTTTAGTTTGTTCAAGAATTGTCCAAGTGGGGATTTTTCTTCTGTGGCAGTCATTACTAAAATTTCAAAGTAAATTATGCACTATATTCAATCAGGGGTTTTCATGTTTAACTTTAGATTACTTAGTAGATAAGTGTTGATCGGAATTATATCCATAGATTTTGTATGTAAATAAATTTAAAAATGTTTTGTTATACAATCTTAGAATAATATTATGTTTAAATTCAGGGACCGGACAACCATTTCCGCGATAAAACCCTTTCAATGGGCAACACTTAAACACGGCTAACACATTGAAAGACTTTCCCTTTTGAACTGCAAGCCCATTCATACCCTTACCTTTGACTAACCCTTACCGAAAAGCTAACCAAAAATAAGGCTAGCCCTTAATAAGGGTTACCCTTATCTTTAAGCGCTTTTTATAAAGGTTTCCCTTTGCGTGAAAGAGACAGGATTAGTATATATCTACGGTAGTGTATGAAAAGAAAAGAAAATACGTGCCTAGTCAAAGAACGCCGCCGTCGCCGCCGACGATCGCTCGGATTCGAAGTAATGTGTGCTTTATGAGCAAGGTAGACGACTTAAATTAGCACGCTTATATGCTAAAAGGGAAGCCCTTTATAAGGCTAACCCTTATAAGCAATATGCAAGGTGTTGGTGAGCGGATGATAAGGGTTTTGTAAGGGTATTTGGGCTACCGATTACTCAAATGTGGTAGCTTTATATAAGGGTTTTTAAAACCAAAACAAAGGGTTTCGTCTGGCAAAGGGTATGGTGAGTTAAGCCTTATGCAATACCCTTATAAAACCCCGATAAGGGATAGCGGGCCGGTCCCTGTGTTTAATCATAAAATGTGCTCGGGCGACCTATGTACAAATATGTATGCAGGAGTGCTAAGCTAATAGTTTTGCTGACTGTACATGCATTAATATTTTTATGCATACAGACAATTCGAAATGTGTTCAATAATTAGTAATTAGACAATCTTCAAGTAAATCAACTGGTGATGAGAAGATTTCTGTGC
Organism: Cydia strobilella; assembly: GCF_947568885.1. NCBI lineage: Eukaryota > Metazoa > Arthropoda > Insecta > Lepidoptera > Tortricidae > Cydia > Cydia strobilella. The sequence continues at coordinate 11,715,160 of NC_086054.1, forward strand.
ACTAATTCTTAGTTGTAATTATATTTAGGTCACAGTGACATTAAAGTGTATTTTAAAATATTATTTTTCATTTTTATTTAGAGTTGGTCAAACCAAATTATCAGGAAATAAGAACAAAAAAGACTATACTCATCCTTTTCTTTTGGGTGCTAGTACTAAGACAAAGATAGTACGATTCTCTCTGTTTATGTTTGTAATGAGACAGTCCTTTGACAAACTATATTGCTAATGATTCTTCTTCCTTTGGGATTTCATCAATTGCACTGCACGCATATAGATATACCAACCAACCAAAGCATTTTGGACATTTATTGGAATAAAAAAAATATGCAGTTAAATATGCTTTTGTTTGGCAGTGGCTTGTACTCGTGAATAGCATATTTATAGTCTAGCAAACTAATTTTGTCAGTAACAGTGAAATAAGAAAACTATACTCATTTATCTATTTGAGGTCTTTTTTTTGCCCAAGCAAGCCATTTCCGTCAGTAGGAAATAACGGCAAATTTACAAAAATGTAGGCAGGGAAGGTTATCGTCCCATAGAAAATTTGAATTTCGCTCCTTTTTCTACTGATAAAGTTGTTTGACAGCTTTCTCGAATCTGATATTTCGGCATCATTTGTAAGGAAAACATCGTAACCTGTACTAGTCCAATCAGGAACATTACTCCTAACTCGCGCAAAAACCTACCAGAATAACTTCAATACTTACACCCTTACACCAAAAATTACCTAAAGTTACAGTTAACCTTTTGGACGCCATTGACCGATATATGCTCACGGACCTCACGGTAGGTTCAACGCCAAAGACCGATTAATCGGTCATAGACCACAGAGCAACATAAACCAACATGCATATCATAGATATAGTATATACAAGTAGTTAATGCATATGCATAAAGTTCAATTTCAGTTTTGACACTTGGTTGACGTGGCGTCTGGATGACAGCTTTTGTGTTTGACACTTGACACGGCGTCGAAAAGGTTAAACTTGAAATCTGACTTCCGGTTCGAGCGCCATCATGATAGTTAGCATCGTGATTAATTACTTTGTTTTTTGCTCATTAATATTGTTTAAAGTGTAATATCGATAGCTTATTATACAGTAAACTAATGTGGTAGTGTGCAGTGAATGGAGAATTAATTTTGAAGCGCGTTTAACCACCATCTTGGAGTCAACGGCCGGTAGTCCACGTGCTTCTTGTAAAGTCTAGCTATCGATTTACAAGAGGTAACAAATCACCGTACACTGTCTTGTACAACCGTACAATTTTTGTCGTTTTTAAACCTCTTAATACCTTGATACTGGCGAAATAGTCCCACTGGGCTGAAGCCATAATTTTAAAAGAAGAAGAACTTGAACTCTCATTAATAGAATACCGGATCCGGAATTTTATGGTATTCCATCTATCCAATTTCTTGGTCCAATGTGCATTGCGTCTCACTATCTCATTAAGCAAAATGTGAGACGCAAATACGGATTGGATTGGATCAAGGTGGAATACCTCCCTTAAGGGATTTTATATTTATGACACTACCAACACCAAAACTAACTGTCAATTGGTTAACTTGAAACTTCTACGATGCTTCTACGTAAAGTTCACTCTGTTCAAGTGTTCACTAACAAAAGTTGTTTGTGTACTTGTGTAGGTGATAGGCGCTCGGTTTTGTAGTGATTCGTCTTAATTTAATTAAAATAGAGTAATTGAAAATGAAGTGGTGGAATATTTTATTGATAGTGGCTATGTTTAGTTTATTATTAATCGTGATTCCTATTTCCTATAAGTCGGGCAATAGTAAACAACAGTTGCAATTAATGTTTGATGAATACATACAAAAGTTTAATAAAAGTTATAAAAATAACCCAGAAGAGTACGCAACGAGATTTGAGCACTTTACGGTAAGTACACCTGAATATTTAATTAGTAAAATGTTAAATAAACTATGGGAAGTTTTTGTCTTGGTACATTGACCTACTTTCAATTTGATTGTAAACAATCTAAAAGGAAACAGAAAACACTGCAGAATTTCTCTTTTTTACCATAAATATCAGGTATAATTTTATCCAGCAATTGCTGATTTTATCACAGTGTTATGAGTGAATAGAGTTACTCATATACCAACTGCATGCATCTAAAAATTTGGTATAATATTCATAACCCTTGGTCTTTTACAGAATTTTATTTACAATATAAAAAATGTTACAATAAATTGCAGGCTTCTTTACAAGAAATAGAACAGCTTAACAGCCAATCTCGTGGGTCCGACACTCAAAAGGCCCGATATGGCTTGACCCATCTCTCCGACATGTCCAAAGCCGAATACAGACAGTTGCATCTCTCAGATGAACAGCTCAAGAAGTCCCCGCGCGAGTTTAATCAGACATGGAGCCGGTTCAGAGAACAGAAAAGGATGGAGCACTTGAAACAAATCGGGCCTTCTTATGTGAGGACAAAAAGGGCAGCTGGCAGTTTACCGTTAACAGTTGACTGGTAAGTTATAACACCTATAGTTAATTAAATGGCTGTTTTAACCCGACCAGTACAGCTGATGATACAGGGTTCGAAATGTTCGAATCCCAGGATAAGTTTGATTGTGTGGTAAAAGCAGACATTTTTTCTTCAGTTAATGATGTTTTCTATGTCATAGTCATAGTCATTTATTCATATAACAATATACATTGCGTTTGAATTTCACATTATATCACAATTAAAATTTTATAAATAACAATTAAAAATTAAAGTATTACAACTATCTAACATAATAACAATTTGGCTTATAATAAAATAATAAATAATAATTCCCAAGTCTATGTCAATTCATCTAAATTAATTATTCGTTACTATTGATTATGTCAGAAAAAAAGAGAAAAAAAAAAACGATTCATTAATACTATATTGTACTCTGAGCTGACAAAAACTCATCAACCGAATAAAAGCACTTCTTTAACAAATAAGTTTTGAGACAATTTTTAAACAAATTTAATTTAGTGACTGTCTTCAAATCGGATGGCAATCTATTGAATAGAGTAACTGCTTGGTAAGCCAAAGAGTGTTTGACCACTTGCAGTTTAGTGGTTATTATTTGTGGTAAGTCCTTTCTTCTGGTTTCCAATCGCTTTTGTCTTTCTTCCAACGTTTCAATGCAGTTAAGGTACTTTATAAGGTCGCTAAGAATCACAAGAATATAGACACTAGGCACTGTGAGAATTTCAAACTTATTAAAATAAGTTTTACATGATGTCATCTGAGAAATTCTGGCTATTGTTCTGATAGCTCTCTTCTGGGCCACAAAGCACAGACGTAGATATGACCGATTTAGGCGGCCAAAAGTCGATTTTGCAAAAATCAACATATTGATAAAAAAATACCACGTGGAGTAGTCTATAGACCCAGGCATATTATCCTCGTAAGGCCCAACGTCCTATTTTTAGGACTGAGAAATGTAGTCCTTCAGGCCCAAGCAACTATCTAAATTTATCAATTAGCGGCCCAGAGTCCTAAAATTAGGTCATTCACTTCTAACACGTACCGATCCTAAATCTTTGCGTGTAAATGAACGTTTGTTTCTTAAATATGACGGGACTGACCGTAGCTATATGATTACCGGTCAGTTTGACGTTTGACAATCAAATGTCAGTCTTTTGGCACGCGGATGATGGGAAGATGGCGTCCTCGCGAAAACGTAGTAAGTACATCCGTTTTTGTCACCAGAATCTTAAATTATTTTAACCTAAATTTAATTAAAAATACTTATTTAAGCTTTGTATTATGACAATCACTAAAAATTTTGTTTCGTTGTGATTTATTTCGAGCAGGAGACGCGCGCAAATTTCGATGTCCTAAAATTAGGTCGATGGGACGTTATTGCATTAGTACAATACAATTGTTTTGTCATAAATTTGGGAGTTCGGGCGTTTATTCCGAGTGTTGCATTGTTACAGGCTTGATGGATGCAGAATTAGAAAATTATTTCATTCTAAACGAATCCGACTTAGAAATAAGTGATTACGATGATGACATACTTGATGCGGATTTTAAACCCCCGATACGTGATCAGCCTTCTTACTCCTCATCTTCGTCATCTGAAGATGAGAATGAACTAGTTCCTCCAGAGACTCAGATGGTTACTGCTTCGGTTGGAAATAAAAATGTAACACCTGCAGAATCTCACATTTCACGCCGTTCTCGTGGAAATTCAAGGACTCGAAGCTGCTCACGTGTTCGTGGTCGGGGAAGGTCATCGCGTGGACGCGGAAGGTCTCAAAGCATGTCCCAAGAAAATCATTCTGTTGTTATCCAAGATATTTCAACTAATGAGTGGACAGAAGGAGAATTCATCCCCAAGTGTATTCCATTTACACAACCAGCATATTTACCAATAAATACAGAGTACTACCTACCTATACATAAATAAAAATAATTATGAAATATGTATGTTCGTTTTTATTTAATGATTCACAGCTATTTCATTGGTTCATTTATGCAAATGCAGTGACTAGATAAAATAACAAATATTCACAAAATATAATCCCAGTGACCTAAAAATAGGACATTTTTTTTCGATTAATTTTACATTAATATTATTCATAATACTTACATTTACAGTACTTCATAAGACTTCAGCTAAAAATATGCCAATTTCAGATTTTATAGCAAGTAGAAGGTCTGGGCCGCTAGTATATGTGCCTAAAATTAGGCCGTTGGGTAGATATGATAAACGTCCTAAAAATAGCTTGGGCCTTACGAGGTTATATGACCCTCCCCACTCCTTATCATCAAACCTGAACCGCATAACAGGCAGTCGAACTCTGACTATCGCTCAGCGCGCAAGTTTCTGTTCTCGACGCTCCAAAATATTGCAAGTTTTCCCAAGTGTTTAATTCGGTCATACTTGTTATGGCCTTTTTTTGCCCGGATGCTGCACTTCATGAAAAAAGCAAGCCGCTTTGCACAGTGCTAGTAGGGACCAAACTGAGTGATTTGACCCGCAGCAGCGCAAGTTTCACCCCTTAGGAACAGAGATGGCGCCACTTATTTCAAAAATATTTCAAAAATTCTACAAGCTAAACCAATGAACCGATTTAAATATTTAATATCTCAAATGAAAGCTCATTATATACATTACTTTTAAAAAAATACTCAAAAAATATATACTGAATACTTTCGACAAAAATCGGTATCTTAAGTTTTTTTTTTTACGATTGATAGTTTTTACTTGATTTCTCAAAAAAAATGTATGGAACATGAATATTTTAATGCATGTATATATTACTGAACAAATAACAAGTATTATATAAAAAAACCCGACACCGATACCTCTCATACTTCACGAAATATGAAAGTTTGAATGTGAGTGTAAATTTCTTCAAAATATATTTAAAAAAATTCTACACGCAAAACTATTTGACCGATTTCAATGTTTGATATCTCAAATAAAAGCTCATTGTATACATTACTTACAAAAAATACTCAAAAAATATATACTGAATACTTTCGACAAAAAACGGCATCGTAAGGTTTTTTTTTACTCGATTGATAGTTTTTACTTGATCTCTCAAAAAAAATGTATGGAACATGAATAGTTTAATGCATGTATATATTACTGAATAAATAACAAGTATTATAAAAAAAAACCCGACACCGATACCTCTCATACTTCACGAAATATGAAAGTTTGAATGTGTGTAAATTTCTTTAAAATATATTTTAAAAAAATCTACAAGCAAATCTATTTGACGGATCTCAATGTTTAATTTCTCAAATAAAAGCTCATTATATACATTCCTATAAAAAAAATACGTAAAAACCATATACTGAATACTTTCGACAAAAAACGGCATCTTAAGTTTTTTTTTCTTGCTCGATTGATAGTTTTTACATAATTTCTTAAATAGTACTGAGTATATAAAAAGTATACCTTTCATTCTTCACGAAATATTTAGGTTCAATTATGCACACTCTTACAAATAAATTTATTTAAAAGAAATCTTCAACCGCAGTAAGTGCACTGATTTTGATATGAAATGTGTCATATGAAAAGAAATCACCCAAATTTATTTTAATAAATAAAAACTAAATAAAGTTTTTTCCTGGTGCTGAATTACAAAAAAATATAACAAACCTAAAGTAAAAATTATTTTTATTTATAGTGACTACATTTGTAAACAAACAACAACTTAAATGTCCTCTTCGGGTTCACCGGTAGATGTAGAACTGAAAAAGAAAAGTCGTTTTGAAGTACTCGTACCATTCCAATACTACAAAATCACTGATCATACATGAATTATTTTTGTGCCTAGTTGATTACCATTAAACCTATAATTTTGTGCCAGACCTATAATCAGTGGTCAGCATGCAAAATAACCCTGGATTGAAAATTACATAAACTTACTTTTGATTTGTACAGCCACCTTTGCATGATTTACACTGGGCTGTGCATGGTAAGCTAGTAAACTGACGCGACGACACCCACAACGCATAGTTTCGCAGCCAGATTTGCAGCCACAATGGTCCAAGAGGCTTAATTGCGACCAAATCGCTGTAACTGCCGACCATTCTGGAGTCCAACTCTCTTTTTCCTTAGTCCATCCCCAAGAAGATGGACATGGTATGGAAAATTCTGGTTTCAGAGCGTTTCCCCATATATGGCCCGCTTGGTAAGCTCGAAGTGCATGTTTATAGAGAGCAGCTGATGTAGGTGGCAGGCTTGGAAACAAATTGTAACTATAGCAAAACAATAACACAAATCTAGGTTTACTTTATACTAAAATTAAAATATGTAGGTACCTGACAACTGACAAAATCAAAAACTTAAAAGTTGACGTACTTCTGTTTTCCCGTCTTTTTATAGTGGTCAGAGAAAGGCAGCTTGATCTGAACGAATTCTTCCAGTAGGAAAACTAAATTTGTCCACCTTCGTTGTCAGTCAATGGAGGGCTTCGTTCAAGGAACAAATCTGATTTGGCCGAGAAATTGGAACCTGCCAACCCTAACACCTACATCAGCTGCTCTCTATAAACATGCACTTCAATCGGCTTACCAAGCGGACCATATATGGGGAAACGCTCTGAAACCAGAAGTTTCCATACCATGTCCATCTTCTTGGGGATGGACTAAGGAAAACGAGAGTTGGACTCCAGAATGGTCGCAATTAAGCCTCTTGGATCATTGTGGCTGCAAATCTGGCTGCGAAACTATGCGTTGTGGGTGTCGCCGCGTCAGCTTACCGTGCACAGCCCAGTATAAATCATGCAAAGGTGGCTGTACAAATCAAAAGTAAGTTAATGTAATTTTTAATCCAGGGTTATTTTGCATGCTGACCACTGATTATAGGTCTGGCACAAAATTATAGGTTTAATGGTAATCAACTAGGCACAAAAATAATGTATGATCAGTGATTTTGTAGTATTGGAATGGTACGAGTACTTCAAAACGACTTTTCTTTTTCAGTTCTACATCTACCGGTGAACCCGAAGAGGACATTTAAGTTTTTTGTTCACAAATGTAGTCACTTCAAGTGGCATACGTCATTTTTGAGTTGAAGGAATTTCGATTTTATTTTAATTAATTAAATTCCAAATTTAAATGACGTTCATTGTCCGCGAGGCGGTTCCTGCTACTTCGAGGGCTAAATAAAAATAATTACTAATTTTAGATTTGTTATATTTTTTTGGCAGAAAGAAGAACGGAGTGGCGGTTACTCCACCGACAAGAGCCAGGCTCTTAAGAGTTATGATGATATTTTTTTGTAATTCAGCATCAGGAAAAAACTTTATTCGGTTTTTATTTATTTATTTTTTATTTATTAAAATAAATTGGGTGATTTTTTTTTATTTGACACATTTCATATTAAAATCAGTGCACTTACTGCGGTTGAAGATTTCTTCTAAATAAATGTATTTTTAAGAGCGTGCATAATTGAACTTAAATATTTCGTGAAGAATGAAAGGTATCGGTGTCGGTTTTTTTGTAATACTTTTTATATACTCAGTACTATATATATATATGTATTTATTAAACTATTCGTTCCATTTTTTTTTTAAGAAATCAAGTAAAAACTATCTATCGAGTAAGAAAAAAACACTTAAATTGCCGTTTTTTGCCAAAAGTATTCAGTATATGTTTTTTAAGTATTTTTTTGTAAGTAATGTATATAATGAGCTTTTATTTAAGATGTTAAATATTGAAATCGGTCAAATAGTTTAGCTTGCAGAATTTTTTGAAATATATTTTGTAGAAATTTACACTCACATTCAAACTTTCATATTTCGTGAAGTATGAGAGGTATCGGTGTCGGGTTTTTTTTATAATACTTGTTATTTATTCAGTAATATATACATGCATTAAACTATTCATGTTCCATACATTTTTTTTGAGAAATCAAGTAAAAACTATCAATCGAGTAAAAAAAAAACCTTAACGCCGTTTTTTGTCGAAAGTATTCAGTATATATTTTTTTAGTATTTTTTTAAAAGTAATGTATATAATGAGCTTTCATTTGCGATATGAAATAATGAAATCGGTTCATTGGTTTAGCTTGTAGAATTTTTTGAAATATTTTTTAAAGAAGTGGCGCCATCTCTGTTCCTAAGGGGTGAAACTGCCGCTGCTGCGGGTCAAATCGCTCAGTTTGGTCCCTACTATCACTGTGCAAAGCGGCTTGCTTTTATCATGAAGTGCAGCATTTTGTTCATAACAAGTATGACTAATTGGTTTTTCTGACGTTTTCATAAAGTTTTTTTGATGGATTCCAGTTATTCAGGTAAGAATTTATATATCTCAATAATTTTATACTACATTTTCGACATTTATCATATATTTTGAGCTCGTTAAATATGACCCTTCACAAAATGTTGTTTTTTCATAGATTTTGATTTTCGATGGTATTTTTATTATACTTCAGGGTGCGTCCCTGTCTTGTATTGTATATGCCTGAACAAATTACTTAGTCGTCTTTATGGTGTCTCAGAAATTAGCCGCCACTAGCCGCCCCTATGTGGTCTTAGAGGCTTTCAAAGATAACCTATGGAAAAAAAATATTTTCGCACATTTAAAAAAATTTTTTTAATTTAGTTTTATCTTTCTACAGGTGAACCCAGTGCTTCGGGGTGAAAAGTATTTGCTCGAAAATATATTTTTGAGCAAATACAAGAGCAAAATTTGCCAAGTTTAAGTGAAAAGTGCGATTATTATGAAAATTATCTTGTGCTTACCTACGGAACATCGGAAGAGCTCTTTTTTTTATTTTTTATCTGGTTTTTATGGAGGCTTTGGACACTCTAGGTGAACATGTCAGCCTCATGGGTGCTATCATAGTTCCCTACTCAAGGGAGAGGTCAATAAAGTGGTAAACACTGATTGCTTTGTCCGATATAGGCTCTGCCAACCAACAATTGATCTGTCCATTGTGCATGGAGCCCAGACTACCAAAAATTCTTTTTCTCAAGTCCGAATTCCGGACGCATTCCAACAACACGTGAGACAAGTCATCAGTCTTCTGACAGTTTGCACACAGTGGTGACGATTTAACACCCATCATGCACAGAAATTTGTTTGTAGGGATGTGTCCGGACCGGACTCGGAAAGCTGAGACTAACACTTTTCTAGAGAGGTTGGCAGAATCAAACCAGGGTATCCACAAGGGTCTATCTTGAATTGTTCTGTACCAGATTCCAACACCCCTTGATAAAGCTTGTTCTCCAAAATGGTATTCCCATTACAGTAAACATCTTTTTTTAATTCTGGGAATTACTTCACTTGAATATGGTATAGAATCGAGTACAGAGCCATCCATTACAGCGGTTTTAGCAAGCTTATCTACTGCCTCGTTTCCTACTAGAGCTCAAAAAATATATAAAACATAAATTTTCTTATGTGAAATCACAAATAAAACAAAGGTGGTTGAAAGCAAACAAAACAATAGATAAATTTTTAAAATTGAATGAGCTTGGTTGGAAGGAACTTTTGAGATTCCAGTGGCATCCTCTTAACACGTCAGGACGACCGTGTAAATCCTTTGGGGAATTAAGTGAGCGAAGCAAGAGAAGGAAAACCGAAAAAATTCGAGCTGCCCTACCTGATGAAATTATTGTTCGTGCAGCACAATCGGTTCTTCAAACTAGTGGCAAAAGAGATGCCTCAAAAGTGCTTAAGGATATTACTAATACTCCAGAATGTGCTAGTAAATACAAAAGATCATCCAGCGTCAATGAAATAATCGCTCCACTGACACCACAAGAAGCTCTACAAATGTATGTAGATGCTGACCTCAGCAGGCATCAATACGAAATAATAAGGTCAACAAACAAAAACAAGAGTGCTACACGCCAAAAGAATCCCTACGGGTAACAGCTACCGCTACAGCTAGACTTTTACTAACATCCGATCCACTCATCAGCAGTATGAGACCAAAAAAGCAATCGCCTTGCAACAAAGCCTTTCTTCCTGAGACAATCGAGCTTTTGTTGCCTGCCGAACCATATATACCAGAACATAAAAGAAGCATTGAAAGTGAAGTGAGTGATGTATAAAGTGAAAGTGAAGTGATATTTAGTTATTTTTATTGTAGTGTAGATTTGTGTGTATTTTAATTTTGTATTAAATAAATGTAAAATATTATTTTTTTAAATATTTTTTTTTATATTTTTTATATATATTTTTTTTGTTTTTAATTGACAGAATACAATTGATTTTAGAATTAAACAACGTTTTTACATTTTTTATCCCATTTTGTACCGAATTATACCCTAAAATAATTTTGGCCGCCTAAATCGGTCATATCTACGTCTGTGCAAAGGCAGACTGAATGTTGTAAAGGTAGCTGTTACCCCAGAATTTAACGCTGTACCTAATTTTAGATTCGACCAACGCGCGATATACCATTATTAGTTGAGCCGTATTTGCTTCTTCTCTAAGGCTTCTTAGTGCATAACAGGCCGAACTGTATGTATTTTAGTATATGTATTTTAGTATATGTTCTTGTTCTTAAGAGGCCGGTGTCGATTTTAGTCGCAAAAATGTAAAATTGATAGATTTAGTCGGTGAAACTGTACACCTTTTGTTACCTAATTGAAATAACAAGTACTGGTTTCTATTAGCGCATCTTCTTATCTTACCTTTTTTCAGATCAATTTGTTGAAAACAGACTCACTAAATTAGTAATGTTTGCTTTTCTGATAGACGTTTAGGTAAACGCGCTTAAAGCACTGATTTTGTCGCTCTTATTTGTAAATTTCGTAAAGTTTGGACTGTTAAACATGGTAATTTTGTATTACACATATCCTGTACTTCACGTTTATCAGACTACATTTTTATTATTATGACTTTGAAGTAGTGTAAATGAAAGTTAGACGAAATCAATTTTCTCCAGAAATTACTTCAAAACAAGTGACAATTTCTCTGAAAATCGACTTAATTTCAACGTAATTTTGATACTTAAACAATCTACAATATTTGTTGAAACTATTTTTATACATCAATTTGTATAATTTACCACCATAAATTTTTGATGAATTTTTAAAAACTGCCCCTTCTTTTCATATATTACCAGTGACGCACGCTTGCGACCTCATTATTAAAAGGCAAGATGAGAAGACGTGCTAATAGAAACCAATACTTGTTATTTAGATATTACGTAACAAAACGTGTATAATTTCAACGACTAAATCTATCAATTTAAAAGTTTTGCTCCAAAATCGACTACGGTCTCTTAAAGCAGCGTACTACATAGGCGAACAACACGCGAACGCGAAGCGAAGCAATGAGGCGCGGGGTAAATCAATCCTTTGATACCTATAGAAGTGTCCTGCGTGGGCGATCTCATTGCGAACGTAAACGCCGTGGGCCCGTCGCCGCCGCCGCGCTGCGCCGCGCCGTCGGTTTCGCGAGTTCGCTTATGTAAGGCGCTGCGTGAATAAACCTTATTGTCTTTGTGGATTGAATTGTGTAAGATTAATATTTTTTTTGTTCTGGTTTGAACTGCCATCAGTCGGTAACGACTATAATCAGTTTTGCTGTATTAAATATATTTTTTGGGTTTTGGAGACCATTGTCCCACTTAACCACTGCTTTCATTTTGCACGATGTGCTTCCTTTTGAGTCTTTGTACTGTTTCAGTCTTGTCCAGTAATTTTGAAGCCAGTGGATTTGGATGCCTTGCCAGGTGCTCAATATAATTCTTAGTGAATTTTTTGATTTCTTCCTTTACGGTGGTCATGTTGAGATAGTCGTGCACTTCATCGTTTCGAGTGAATCAGGGAGCATTGGCAATCACACGAAGGATGGCGTTCTGAGCTCTTTGAAGGCACATTATGTTACTGTCGCTAGCAGTTCCCCATAGTTGGATCCCATAGGTCCAAGTGGGTTTAATGATTGCATTGTATAGGAGTAGTTTATTGTCCACTGAGAGGGTTGAGTTGCGATTAATATAATATTCATTTATTGTTCAGGGCAGTTCTAAGGCCATGCTGGATAATACAACTAATTTTATATGTAGTCTCTTTACTGCTACTAACAAATGAAATTTATTATATAATTTAAATAATATTAATTTTACATGTAATTCAATTGTATATGGACATGGTCTGAATTAAAGAATATTCATTTCATTTAATTTCATTTCATTTACAAGTTCTTTAAATTTGTGCTCAAACTGTACGTACATTTCTGTTGTTGACTGTACCTACTTACTATACAGTATTGAGCTAGTTGTGGTAAGGTTCACCAAGGTTGAGTTGAGGACCTTGTACAGTAAGGCTGTGGTTTTAAGTGTCAAGGCACAGTTAATATCATATTATCTTACTCAGTAACATAGGAAAAATGTGTAATGGAAACAATATACTCTAAAATACTTAGCTCTCACGGCTGACTAACTTGGAATCTTGATAGAATTAAGTAATTTGTTCTGGTATTTCATTATTACATGTTTAAAAGTACTTTTGAACTCAGAAATTCTGGATTTTTGGCTACATATTACAATCCCCTTGGGTACCTAGATTACATTAATGACGCGTTAGGTAAATGAGTTTTTTCTCACTATCCCAACATTTGTTAATTTTACAATTTAATGATAATTAAATACTGTTATTCAATAATTGAGTAGGTAGCTAATTAACAAGAATCAGTTAACAACTACTTAATTGACATTTAATTAGTCAATAAGCTTGCTGTTGCATTCTATTTCATGTTATGCAATTTATTGATATTTACCAGTCGCTTTTCGGTGAAGGAAAACATCGTGAGGAAATCGGACTAATTCTTGGGATTAGTTGCCAAGCGGACCCCAGGCTCCCATGAGCCCTGGTAAAAATGCCAGGGCAACGCGAGGAAGATGAGATGATGCAATTTATTGTGTACATAGTGCTTATATACATAAAGCCATCCAGTATAAGGGCCCAGTCGTATACAGAAATACCTAAATATTTCCTGCTCCATCCTTCATCCTCCTTCCTTCTCCTCCTCCCTCCCAGTGGCGTAGCTAGGCGTGGGCGAAGTGCCCGGCCTCGCGCCCCAAGGGGGGCCTCGCGCGAGGCCGTTTCGGGCACAGTGAAAGAAAAGGGCCTCACAGATGCGACTTCACCCACGGCTAGATTAGGTCACGCTACGCCACTGCTCCCTCCTTGCTTCATTAATATTATTGTGACTTATTGTGTCCCACTACTACCCTCCCTTCTCGCATTCGTCAATAAGGAATCCAAGTTATCCTGCCTTCGTACAACGTGGTTTATTTAGCCAACAGCTGGCGAGGGGCAAGGTAATGTGCTCGTAGAACTGAGCCATTGAGGACGACGTACTAACGTTTCTCCAATCTGCTCATTATTATAGGGAACCATGGGGCGACGGCTTAGCGTTGTAGCGATTCTTGAGTAAAACCTTTTTCCATCAGTGGGCATCTCTTGATTTTTGCGGTTCATATTATGACAAATAACAACGTGACGTGTAACAACTTCCAATTGACGAGTTTTTCTCTAGACTAAGTATGGGGGTTCTTCAAAAAAAATACGTGCAGGTTTATAAAACCGTAAGTGAGACCTCTGGAGTTGCATGCGGTCATAAGCTATCATCATCATCATCATCAAGCTATGGTTATCTTTTACCATCAAGCGAGCCCTACCAACTAGTCATACTTGTTATGGCCATTTTTTGCCCGGATGCTGCACTTCATGATAAAAGCAAGCCGCTTTGCACAGTGAAAGGAGGGACCAAACTGAGTGATTTGACCCGCAGCAGCGCAAGTTTCACCCCTTAGGAACAGAGATGGCGCCACTTCTTTAAAAATATTTCAAAAAATTCTACAAGCTAAACCAATGAACCGATCTAAATGTTTAATATCTCAAATGAAAGCTTATTATATACGTTACTTTTAAAAAATACTCAAAAAATATATACTGAATACTTTTGACAAAAAACGGCATCTTAAGTTTTTTTTTTACTAGATTGATAGTTTTTACTTGATTTCTTAAAAAAAATGTATGGAACATGAATAGTTTAATACATGTGCATATTACTGAATAAACAACAAGTATTATACAAAAAACTTGACACCGATACCTCTCATACTTCACGAAATATGAAGGTTTGAATGTGAGTGTAAATTTCTTCAAAATATATTTCAAAAAATTCTACAAGCTAAACTATTTGACCGATTTCAATATTTAATATCTAAAATAAAAGCTCATTATATACATTACTTATAAAAAATACTCAAAAAACATATACTGAATACTTTTGGCAAAAAACGGCATCTTAAGTTTTTTTTTCTTACTCAATTGATAGTTTTTACTTGATTTCTTAAAAAAAATTATGCAACATGAATAGTTTAATACATGTATATATTACTGAATAAATTACAAGTATTATAAAAAAAACCCGATACCGATACCTTTTATTCTTCACGAAATATTTAAGTTCAATTATGCATGCTCTTACAAATAAATTTATTTAAAAGAAATCTTCAACTGCAGTAAGTGCACTGATTTTAATATGAAATGTGTCATATGAAAAGAAATCACCCAATTTATTTTAATATATAAAAAATAAATAAATTAAAACTGAATAAAGTTTTTTCCTGGTGCTGAATTACAAAAAAAATAACAAAATAGAGATAAAACTATGAAAACGGATTATATCGCGTATATTGAATTTATAATACATCCCGACGTTTCGAAACGTCGGGATGTATTATAAATTCAATATACGCGATATAATCCGTTTTCATAGTTTTATTTCATGAGTAACTATCGCGGTAACCGAAGACAATATTAACAAAATAGAGATTATTTTTATTTAAAGTGACTACATTTGTAAACAAAAAACTTAAATGTCCTCTTCGGTAGATGTAGAACTGAAAAAGAAAAGTCGTTTTGAAGCACTCGTACCATTTCAATACTCAAAATCACCGATCATACATGAACTGGTTGCTGTAGATTACTGTTGAATTATATTTGTGCCTAGCTGATTACCATTAAACCTATAATTTTGTGCCAGACCTATAATCAGTGGTCAGCATGCAAATAATTCAACAGTAATCTACAGCAACCAGTTCATGTATGATCGGTGATTTTGTAGTATTGGAATGGTACGAGTCCTTCAAAACGACTTTTCTTTTTCAGTATTGGCGGCATCTTTTAGGATCGAGCCAAGTAGATATCCCAAAAATAGGTTACTTTACCTCATTTTATATTGCTCAAAAATCTCACAATCTTGCAGGCGCCAACGATTGCAATCATTGTCAGTGTAGTGTCATTAATAAAATAGGATTACAAGGCTAAATAATTCCGGAACGTGTCTATAAAATGCTAAACCGGTTGTGATTCGGATCACTCAACTTAAGGTTCTAAAATCGCCCGGATTGGGTTACAAAATGACTGTTTGATGAATATATAATTG
The DNA here is from genome assembly GCF_947568885.1 of Cydia strobilella. Taxonomy (NCBI): domain Eukaryota; kingdom Metazoa; phylum Arthropoda; class Insecta; order Lepidoptera; family Tortricidae; genus Cydia; species Cydia strobilella. The sequence continues at coordinate 11,731,045 of NC_086054.1, forward strand.
AAGAGTTTCCACACTTGTTGTTGTTGTTTTGTTATTTTGAGGTATGACTTAAATAACATCGCAAGATAGGTTGTAATGGAGAAATGTATTAGTATCTAGGAGTTTTAGAGTATATGTAGTAGGTAGCTAATGTTCATGGATCTTGGTAACTACGAATTGTTTTTGGCATGTATTTAACGCGGCGACAAATTAATCTGATTTAGGGATTTATAAAAAATTAAAGGGGGTAGCAAAAATAATAAGTTGGCGACTAATTGCGGAGACTAGTATAAAGTAAAAAGTAGCAGCTAAGTAATCAATTTTCGGATTTGTTTCAATATAAACTAGCATCGAGTTATTGTTTTGGCGACTGCCAAACTACTACTCAAAATGGGATGGGATCCGTCTAGTTATGTTGTGAAGTAAATTTTTTTTTAAAGAAACAGTCCGACGAACTCCAGCTAACTAGACGGAGCCCCGCTTCGCGGGGCTCCTATTTCTGGGCGGTTTGCCCTTCGGGCATTTAAAGCTACCTAACAAACCTAACCTACCTACTGATATTAGTCGCCAAGTCATTATTTATAGTACCTCGCCTATGATTTCAGTAATCTTGTTTATTATTTCTGCTACCTTAAAGTAGCTGCCATTATTTGAATTTTAAAATATCCTTAGTTTAAAGCTCATTTAATATAAATGATTGCCAAAATATTTAATCGCTGACAAGTTATTATTTTAGTTGCAAATAGTTTGCTGCTCTTTAATTTTTCTGTCGCCGCAAAAATAATAAGCCATTGTTTTTGCTTAATACCTTAATACCATATAAGTTTTAGCGCGACGAACGCAAAGTCTATCTATCTACCTACTACCTAGCTTTTTATCCAAAATGTAGGGTTTTAATGTTGGGCAAATAACTTATAGGCCTCTGCAATTTACTTTACGGAACATGTAGTTAGGTTCTCACAGAAATTGACTTATGGATTTTATGGCTCCCATGTCTATATGTGTATAAGACGTACGTATGCCTATACGTGGAAAGGGAGGATGGAGGATGCCTTTGCCAAGCAGTGCGACACTCGGCTCATACAAATTATTGTTATATTTCAGGCGAACCAAAGGCGTGATAGGGCCAGTTCGGAGCCAGGGCATGTGCGGTGCCTGCTGGGCCTTCAGCACTATTGGCATCGTCGAAGCTATGGCTGCCATCAAGACCGGCAAGCTTGTGCCGCTCAGTGTTCAGGTAATACTGTTAGTGTAGAGTTGACTCATCGTCAGCGTTATTGCGAAGATTAAACACCCCGGCCTTACACTCGACGAGTGGCATGGAAAGCGAAGTAGGCAGAGTCGTAGTGTGGCCACGTTACTCATCGGCCACAGTACCTACTTCCCTCGCTACTTCCCATGCCACTCGTCGAGTGTGTGGCCGGGTTATATGGTTCACACATGGGTAGTTAAGACTGCAGCGGTTAAGTGCGTACTACCATGCTTCTTTTGGATTACCGAAACTACGGAAATAGGTACGAAGCCAGGGCATCGGGTATAGCGATAGTAATATCCTCTAGCCTCCCAGACGCCTATAAAAAGTTCTTCGATCTTTAATTTGACTCATCAAAATTGCATTTGTCTTGGCAAGTTTTGATTTGTGGGCGACATTTTTATTTATTTTTATTATGGCAACAAACAGTCATTTTATCGAAAGATACGAGTACAATGGATGGAATACAGAGAAGTCAAATAGTGCCGAAACATTTACAAGTGATACTATCGCCCTTCTAGGTGCGTTATTTTTTCTCGTGTTACGATGTTATGCTCAAAGCGAAAATCTTGTACGTACCTCGTATGGTGTATTGTAAAGTCGAAGCCGGACATTAGGTCGAACATTGGGCCCTTGTCCAAAAGCGGATGTCCACTTACTATGATTGATATAGCGCTGAGTCAGTTAAGTGGCGATTGACCTTTCGATCGCTAAACGATATGCACCCGTTAAAACGAGGCATCATGCCTTAGTGTATTGTAGTCTAGTCTAAAATATTCCTGTTGGTATGTATGTATGTACAGTCAGCAAGGCAATTATTTTGGCACCTCTGTATACAAATATGTATGTATGCGGGGTACTAAGATAATAGCCTTGCTTACATAGCATCAGAAATAGCTACATAGAATGACATGATCGATTGAACATCTTTACGAAAACATAAAACGAGTTCCCTTAACCTGCAGTTTTGACCAAATGTCGCTTCCCGAACAAATGCATGAGAAAGGCCCCCATATTAAATAGGTGTGCCTATAATATGAGACCCAACCTACTTGGGGCCAGCGTGGGTCTCGCCTAATCCCTCGTGCCTGTGCTCAGCAGTGGGACGTTCGTAGGCCGAATTCCTTTCATAGTTTGTTATTTTGAGTGGAAAGCCAATGCTATCTATATCTAATATGCTATATTTGACAATCAAATATTTTTGAAAACAATCGATTTTCCTACTTCCAGGAAGCCATAGACTGCGCAACGCTTGGCAACGCCGGCTGCCAAGGCGGGGACATATGCCTACTTCTAGACTGGCTTATGATCTCCAAAACAGCGGTCCAAACAGCCACCGAATACCCGCTACGACTCATGGATGGCATATGCCGACTCAGTAAGAATACTACTGGTGTGAGGGTCAGGACGTTTACGTGTGATGAGTAAGTATATACACATCATCATTCATCATACGCAGTTTAATCTACCACGGAAGAAATCTGCCTGCTTCTAGACTGGCTTTAAATCTCCAAAACAGCGGTCCAAACAGCCACGGAATACCCGCTACGACTCATGGATGGCATATATGCCGACTCAGTACGGGTCAGTACGTTTACGTATGATGAGTAAGTATAGTATTATTACTTATCTCAAAAACCGTACAAACTGCCACAGAATATTTGCTAAGACTCATGGATAGCGTCTGCCGACTTAAACTTACTAAAGTAATGAAAACACCAAAAAGGACAGAAACCTGAGAATTTGATATTTTTTAACTCTATACCTTCAAGTGTTCTTGATAGACAGGCAGACAGACTTTTCCGTTTGAAGTACAAAACCCTAAAAAAAGGCAGACAAGTTAAGATATCTAAAATCACTGACTAATATTAACTTTTCAGTTTCGTGGCCTCTGAAGACAAGATACTAGAAGCCCTCGCCACGCACGGGCCGGTGGCTGTGGCGGTCAACGCGCTCACATGGCAGAATTACCTCGGCGGAGTCATTCAGTACCATTGCCCGTGAGTTCAGATTCTCTAGCTAAGTATTCAGGAAAGATAGATAGAATATGCAACGACAAACGCTAAGATGAAAGCATCTTAGCATTCTTTTCATTTGTTCCGGTCAGCCTTATGAGTCCAAACTGGAAGAAGAGTTCCATTTATACTTTACTTAACAGTATGCTATTGTGTATGGTCTTAATGAACAGAGTGCGTAGCCATCGTGCAATCGTTTACGCTGCGTAGCGAACGAAACTCAACTGTCACCTGTCGCACTAACATGGAAGATTGATAGAGAGAGATGACTACGATATGCTACGGAGCGTTAACGATTGGCACGTTGGCTACGCGGCCAGATTTACTTCACCATAAGCTGTTCTTGAGAGGAAATAATTATAGTTGTTGTAAAAAAAAAAACTATAGACGACAGAAAATAACAGAAAATAAAAACGGTAGTGTTCATTTTTGAAGAGTTCTTTCGAACAGGATCTCAACATTTAGATCCTGACCTGATAACAATGGAGCCAACTGTTTTCAAACGCAAAATAAACAAAATAAAAACTGGCCAAGTGCGAGTCAGACTCGCCCACCGAGGGTTCCGTACTTTTTAGTATTTGTTGTTGTAGCGGCAACAGAAATACATCTGTGAAAATTTCAGCTATCACGGTTCATGAGATACAGCCTGGTGACAGACAGACAGACAGACAGACAGCGGAGTCTTAGTAATAGGGTCCCGTTTTTATACCCTTTTGGGTACGGAACCCTAAAAAAAAACTATATCTGTGCTCATTGTTCTTTCGAACAGGATCTCAATATTTAGATCCTGACCTGATAACAACGGAGCCAACTGTTTTTGCCAAAAAAATTACAATCCCGACGAATGAAGTCTCCTTCTTGAAGTCAGTTAAAAAGTGTCTTTAATTCAAAATGTTATTCACTATGTTTCAGCGGTGGCCCGACCGACTTAAACCACGCGGTGGAACTGGTCGGCTACGACTTGTCGAGCGACGTGCCGCACTACGTCGCCAAGAACTCGTGGGGCGGCGAGTTCGGCAACGGCGGCTACGTCGGCCTCGCCGTCGGCGGCAACGTGTGCGGCCTCGCCAACGAGGTCGCTAGCGTCGACGTGCTCTAAACAAGTCACTTTCTTTCACATGTCCAATGATATTATAACTCCAAATAGGTTATAGGCGTTCCAAAATTGAAGCGCTTACCTTGTACAAATTGTCTCGCGCCTAGGCAAGCGAGAGATGTACACGTGCTAACGAGCTCCCGCACACCGCGAGAGAAAGAGACAAGCTTATGTTGAACAACGAGTGTAGCAAATGTTTTTTACGAAATGATTCGTTTTCTTCAGTACCATGTATATTAACCGCAGCTTTTATCATCAAATAATGATATGTAAAAGTGAAAGTGAAGAAAAAAAAAGTGTAAAAGGGAAGTGGTGAGTGTGAAGTGTTGTATGATAAAGTGATTTGGATTTGGATTTAAAAATAGACTGAATAACGTAGGCAGCTAAAACACGTTGAAACTCACCGGTACTACCGGTAGCTGTTGTTTTTTTATACTTTGAAATAGGAAATAACTCGAGAAATAATTGTTAAACTTGCCATATTACCAAAGCAATTTAGATTGTATTTCTCAATTGGAACACACCCCCGCCGTTTCAAGTCATAATTAACAAATTGTCTTATGCTAAGCGTGGTACAATTGTATAAATACTTCTTAATAACAAATACTTGCTGAATTTTGCGATTAAGCGCCACTTACACCATCTCACTAACCCGTGGTTAAACCGGTGGGATGGTGCAAATGGCCCTTAGGGGGTCCCTTTGTTTGACATAATTATTGAAAGTCATAATGTAATGATTGTCAAATTATCATTAGTCATAATTCTGGAACCGTTAACTTTTCAGGATTTTCCTCAGGTTATCCTATAGATAGATTAGGTTGGGTTTGTTTTATGGCAATCCTGAAAAGTTACGCGTTTCTGAGAAAAACCAAATTTTGACTAACGAAAATGTGGACAAACAATACATTATGACTTAAAACTTTATGGGAAACAATAGAGACCCGGCGCTTAGTGGTACTTTAGTTAGATGAGACGGGGTGTCATAATTTATTAGTTTTATTATTATTCTCTAATTTTATAATAGTATTCTCGAATACTCAGCCTACCTTTTATGCAATGGTAGGTTATTTAATCCTCCGCCCCGCGTTGCTTCGCTAGATCAAGCAAGGCATTTTATACCTCATTAAATTATTGTTTTAAGTTTATAAGCTTTTTTATATGTATATTATATAGGCAATAAGTTTAAATTTATCTTAGTTGTTGCGATATGTTGTGTTATTGGTATGTTTTTAGTTTATAAATAACAAACGTTTTTATTACACTATAAGACTGATAATGACATATAAAACAATATGTTAAATCTATGTTCATTACATTGTGTAAGTATTCACTAAAATATTACAGGATGTATTTATATTACATATAGTTAAGTAAGGTGATAAATTGCTCGTATGTGTTTTTTCTTTACCAATTATAATATGTTCCATATTAAATAAGAATACGTAATTTATATCATAGATATTCAAGATATTTAAAAACCACATTTCATTCAGATAGGAGCTGAAAGTGGTAACTTGATTTTATTAGTTATGTGGAAATATATTTGTGTAGTTATTTACTCCTTTCTTTAAACCGTCCTGGAGTGCCTTTGTTTTTTAATAAAATTTTATTGATATAAATATTTTTTACTCTACTCAGTTCACTAACAGACACCCGAACATTGAATGTATTTCTATTGACAAGATTTGCTTGACCAGCTGTAGGTTCACCTAACTAGGTGCCTACACCTATACCTAGGTACCTGTACGAGTACCTACTTTATACCCAATCCAATTATTACATATAGTCCGCCTTTTGTACTTTTTACTTGTTCTTGTGCAATAAACTGCTGCTATATAAATCGCAAGTCAGACCCCACATGGAGTACTGCTGTCACCTTTGGGCAGGAGCACCTGGATGCCAGCTTGGACCCTTCGACTCAGTCCAAAGGCGCGCTGTACGAATCGTCGACGATCCCAAACTCACAAGCGGTATCGAACCTTTAAGTCTAAGGAGAGACTTCGCCTCCTTGTGTGTGTTCTACCGCTTGTACAATGGGCTGTGCTCTGAAGAATTGTTTGACATGATGCCAACGGCCGCTTTCTATCACCGCACCGCTCGCCATCGGCAGGGTGTTCATCCTCACACCCTAGCACCTAAATGGTCGCGTACTGTGCGGTTTAAGAGGAATTTCCTCCCGCGTACGCTTCGGCTGTGGAATGAGCTCCCTGCCGAGGTTTTCCCGAGGGGCTACAGTATGGGGTTCTTCAAAAAAGGAGTGTACAGGTTTTTAAAGGGTCGGCAACGCGCGTGTAATATCTCCGGTGTTGCAGGCGTTCATAGGCTACGGTAACTGATTACCATCAGGCGGGCCGTATGCTTGATTGCCACCGACGTGGTATAAAAAAAAAAAAGTAAAATAATAAATAAATAATAATAATAAAAGTACAGACAGAAGGGCTGGTGGCCTAGCGGTAAGAGCGTGCGACTTTCAATCCGGAGGTCGCGGGTTCAAACCCCGGCTCGTACCAATGAGTTTTTCGGGACTTGTGTACGAAATATTATTTGTTATCGAATTTAAACTATCGTGAGACATATTAACTTAGCTAACTTGGCGGTTACGCTCTCCGAAACATGTCGCGCGAGTGACTAAAAATACGTGAGTGAAACCGCTAAGTTTGCTATATTATTTATTATTTGATATTTACCAGTTGCTATTCGGTGAAGGAAAACATCGTGAGGAAACCTAATAAGGCCTAGTTTACCCTCTGGGTTGGAAGGTCAGATGGCAGTCGCTTCCGTAAAAACTAGTGCCTAAGCCAATTCTTGGGATTAGTTGCCAGGCGGACCCCAGGCTCCCATGAGCCGTGCCTAAAAAAGCTGGCACAACGCGAGGAAGATGATGATTAAAAGTAGACATGTTGAATGCCGTTTACATTTAAAAATACTAAACAAGTATTATATAAGTAGGTAAATATAATTAATTTAATAATTCCCTATTTTCCTACATACTTATTAATCAACAGGAAACTATCCGAAATAAATGCTGACTTTGCCTTATTACTTACACACAGTATTTGAAGTATCATGTTTCAAAATGTCCTCTAAAACAATAGTGTTGTGCGCTTCTATTTTATTATTTTTAATTCTTCTAGAACGTATTCGGTATCATCCAAATAATGTCGTGATCAACACGTATTTCACAAGTGAATTTAGAGGTCGGGAACTGGTGAAATGGAAATTGTTTGCCGATTATTTGAAGAGATTCAATAAATCGTACGGCCCTGACGAAATTCATAAGAGGTTTCGAAATTTTAAGGTAAGAAAATACTCCAATATGTTATTCTTTTCTTACTCTCGTTAGAATGTAGGGGTGGTTATACCGGTTATACTAACATTCTAGTAACCCGCAGTGTTAAAGCAAGCAGTAAGGAATTAAAGAAAAAAACTTTAACCTTTTATATGTGTATGGTCAGTGGCGTCCCGAGTCCTTGATCAGGGTAGAGCGAAATGGGGTTTAGGCGCCCTTCGTTGAAGCTTTTTCCCTTTTTTTTCTCATTTGCCATTTTGGCGCCCCCCTTGCCAACCGGCGCCTAGAACGGCCGCTCCACTCGCTCTACCCTAGATCCGGCCCTGTGTATGGTGGTCAAAAATCGTGGTTCCAAACCTCTGTTGTGCACTCTGTGCAGCACTGCAGAAAAAAACGTTCTCCAAGAAAATGCAAAAAGTTGACTAAAAATTTGATCAGGATCCCTATCATACACAGACAAGACTCTGTTTTTTATTTTTATTTTATTTAAAAGGCACACTAAACAGACAACATTCAACATTGTTATAAAGAGTACATGATTGGTAGGTATTACATAAGAATGCCATCCAAAGCAAGCATGCACAGCAAGAAAGAAATATAAGGAGCAAAAACTATCCTAAAATTATAAAAAAGTATCCTTATCCTTAAGTTTACTGACAAGTTCAATCTTGTGTCATCAAAAAATGGGTGTATATTTACAACTTACTCAAAAATATGTCTTATCTATAATTATTATTCCTTATCAGGATATATTTTTGAGTAGGTAACGTGTGCATCCCTTTTTTACGTGGAGTATTGCATTTAGGCATTCCGCCTAGCCGGGGAACTAGGACGGATATGTCGGACTCGTGGCCAAGGGGCCAAATACCGACTAAACCCTCCACGGTATGCCCGTCTCGCAGCAATGGTGGCGGTGAACACGCGATCGCAGAGCATTCCACCGCGAACACCGCCTGCTGCCGACAGCCGAAGCTGTCCCCTCCTTGGACCCAAAGGCCCGCGAGCCGAAGCTCCCCCTCTCGAAGGTAATGTGCAGACACCACACACTGGTCCCTCATGACAACCTCCACGCCGGGAGGAGATGGAAAAACCAACGTGTGCACCCCTAAGGTGTACCTATACTTTTACGCTTGGGTTAGCCGAATTCTGAAAAAAGATCCTGTATAAAGGCGGGAAACGGGAGCAATAATTGACAAAGAAATATAGCGGCATTTGTTTAAAAAATGGTAAAGTGTGTGTGCCGCAAGGAACAGGATAAATAATTTATAAAGGCACATTGGTATGTAACGTTTTCCCTAGGGTTTTCCTGCTGTTTGACACAGTACGGCGAACCCTAACTAAAATCTATATTTTACTTTGAAATCCATCCTAAAATGAGGTTAGTGAAATAAAAGAAATATAGTTTATGTTACCCGGGACAACATAACAGTAGGGTAGGAGGGGACAATTGAAACACGTTATGATTTAAACAAGTCAAACTTCTTGAAAATTACAATACCTATGCATGTCACGCAATAAAAATTCGATATTTGAAGTTTATATTAAGGTGTTTCAAACGTCCCCACATAGTGTTTCAATTAACACACCTATGGGGTCAATTGAACCACTCATCCACATTCTCTTTAATTCCCTATCATTACGTAAACATGGGTGATAGGCTTTTCAAAAACATTTTATTTAAAAACTAAATAAATAACCCTCTTACTGTAAAAATAAAATAGTTACAGGCGGTTAAACATAAAGTGTTTCAAACGTTCCCGTCCTACCCTATTTATGGAAATTCCGTACTTGAAAATATTTCTCATTTTACTCGTAGGTACAAGCTACCCCAAACTGAGGGCCTACCTTTAACACCGAAAATCGAAATTTCGTTGTCTCCATCTCTATCGTTAAACTCAAGAGCGATAGAGGAACGGAAAACAACATTTCTATTTTCGATTTGGTTAATTAACAGGCGAGAAGAGGGCGCATACGGACCGATCATGGACCAGGGGCGTTGTCAAATATGCTGGGCTGTATCCATAGCGGGAGTCATGGAGTCCAGGGCCGCTATACGCAGACAGGGACGCTACCAAGGCTTGAGCATACAGGTGAGGTCATTATCAGCCCAAATTCAACAGCCATATAAGGAGACTCATTGGCGGATCCACGGGTCATGAGGTTCCTGATCCCCCCCCTGGGCTCTGAACTGTGTCTACAATAGATTAGATTAGGTTAGATATTTATTCTCATAATATGAAATTACATTATAAATTATGCTAGACTAATCTACATGAATTTATATTATGATCGTCATGACTATTTACATGATGATGATGTATTCCTGTTATCCCTCATTAGGGACAGGGCTCGCAGAAGAATCCTCCATTTGTCACGATCTTGAGCGGCTACTTCCAGCTCTTTCCAGTCGAGTCCAGTTGAGCCAGCCTCTTTCTCAACTGATCGCCTCCACGGCCTCCCCGACCGTCTACTGCCGGCCAGATGGCTGTCCGGCCTACGGAGTACGTGTCCGATCCAACGCCACTTCCTTTTAAGGATTTCACGTCCTATGGGTTTCTGCTCAGTCATCTGCCATAGTCTGACGTTTGAGATGGTTCGTGGCCAGTAAATCCCTAGAATGCGTCGCAGGCATTTGTTTATGAACACCTGCAGACGATTGGTGACATCTTTCCTCACAAGCTATGTCTCGCAACCGTACAGCAGGACCGACTTGACGTTGGAGTTAAACATCCTGATTTTCGTACAACGAGTTATCACGGTGGACGTCCATACAGGCTTCAGCTGCGCATATGCTCCTTGTTGATGCGCGATTCGACAACGCTGTCCACTCCCCCTGACGGATCGACCACACTCCCTAGGTACGTAAATCGCTCAACTTGCTCAACTGCTTCACCGTCGACATATACTGGCGCTGCATCCAAGGTGTTAAGGCGCATGTCCTTTGTTCTCGAACAGTTTATGCGTAAGCCCTCGTCTGCAGCAAATCCCGCAAGATCATTGGCCTTGGATTGAAGATGTTCCCGTGATGTTGCGAGTAAACATAGATCGTCGGCAAAGTCAATGTCTTCGAGGCTTCCTCCATTAACCCACGGGAGCCCCCTCCTCTCTTGGCTTGTTACTCTGCGCATCACGTCATCCAAAACGACGAGGAACAACAACGGCGATAGCAAACAACCCTGTTTCACCCCAGCCGTGACAGGTATACGGTCTGACAACTGCCCTTTATGCATAACTCTACAAGAGGAACCCATATAAAGATTTTGTATAATTTTTATGATCTTGTTTGGTATACCTCTTTTCCTCAGTATGCGCCATATACTTGCCTACTTGACTCTGTCGAACGCCTTCTCGAAGTCCACAAACAGTGTGAAGAGTTCGCTGCGCATTTCGTTGCACTGCTCCAAAATCATACGTAAAACGTTGATTTGGTCAATGCAAGACCGCCCTGCTCTAAATCCACTCTGTTCGTCCCTTAACGTGCAATCGACAGCACTCGCCATTCTGTGTAACAGGATCTTGCAGAGGACTTTGGAGCACACCGGCAACAGATTTATTCCTCTCCAGTTGAAACATTGGGACAAGTTCCCTTTTTTGGGCAACTTTATTACTATTTACATAATATAATTAAATAAATTAATAGATACAAATCAAAAAATGTCTTACAAATAATCAATATTATGTCAACAAATGTTATGCATTCATGTCAAAAACAAAATACGGGATTATTAACTAAGTACGAGTATCTCCTATTGATCGTTATGTTCTAAATAATCATTTATTGCATGTCACAAACCAGTTATAAAGGTGGTACATGTTATTGTTTTTTTGTTTTAACTGATAATAATTCTCTTTATTTACATACAAGATAAATACAGTGGTACCACGTAAACGAAATTAATAACTAGCTTAAATCTAAAACAGGTCCTGGGCTTTATTGGGTTAGTTTAAGTGACGCCCTGTAAGGACACAGCAACATCCATACTACAGTTAACTTAAATCATTGGCAGACGTTTGTGTTTATTACCAAATTGATTTCGTTTTCAGCAACTTATAGACTGCACCTATTACCGCGAAGAAAACAAAAGAGAGTGCGGAAGAGGAAGATCCCCGATCGAAGTGTTCGAGTTTCTATGCTCCGAACACACGAGGCTAGCAACGGATGTCGACTATCCCCTCACGAATGCTGATGAGCAGTGCAAACATATCCCTGGAGTTATTAGTTTGAAGAGCTTTAACAATGAGTGGTAATTTGGCAAAGTACTTATACGAGAGTGGAGAAGCTGAATTGTTAATAACACTTAAAAATAACGTTAGGTAAAGGTTAGACAAGACCACAGCGGTGATTTATGCAGCACGGTAATACCATACACAATTGAGAGGTTTTTCGGTCAAATTGTATAGCGTTCGTTAGGTTTGGTTTGTTCTTAATAAAAGTTTGCTAAGCGGTTTGCCTCGAAACTTTCAATCGAAACCTCGCATTCAAAAGAATTGAAACGACACGAAATCACTAATTTGTAACTTGTGTGAGTTTATTTTATATCTATTAGTTGACTTAAACTATTATTTTTTAGTAAACATAAATAATTTCAGCGAAATGTATAAAGATGAAAGGAAATTAGTAGAAGCTTTGAACGACGGCCCAGTGACGGCGCTGGTCTGGGCAGAGCTGCTATTCAACTACGACAGAGGTGTCATCAGTTGGCATTGCCAGTAAGTTATAATAAAGGTCTTATTACATCTATCCTGCCGTCGAGCCTTACGATCGGTACCGACGTCGGGTGCGAACAAGATCGTTTTCAATTTCACGAAATATATGAATATCGTTAACAATATTTGATGTCGACTATCCCCTCACGAATGCTGATGAGCAGTGCAAACATATCCCTGGAGTTATTAGTTTGAAGAGCTTTAACAATGAGTGGTAATTTGGCAAAGTACTTATACGAGAGTGGAGAAGCTGAATTGTTAATAACACTTAAAAATAACGTTAGGTAAAGGTTAGACAAGACCACAGCGGTGATTTATGCAGCACGGTAATACCATACACAATTGAGAGGTTTTTCTAAGCGGTTTGCCTCGAAACTTTCAATCGAAACCTCGCATTCAAAAGAATTGAAACGACACGAAATCACTAATTTGTAACTTGTGTGAGTTTATTTTATATCTATTAGTTGACTTAAACTATTATTTTTTAGTAAACATAAATAATTTCAGCGAAATGTATAAAGATGAAAGGAAATTAGTAGAAGCTTTGAACGACGGCCCAGTGACGGCGCTGGTCTGGGCAGAGCTGCTATTCAACTACGACAGAGGTGTCATCAGTTGGCATTGCCAGTAAGTTATAATAAAGGTCTTATTACATCTATCCTGCCGTCGAGCCTTACGATCGGTACCGACGTCGGGTGCGAACAAGATCGTTTTCAATTTCACGAAATATATGAATATCGTTAACAATATTTGACATGTAAAAAATACTTTGTCTCGTTGTTATAGCGGCAACAGAAAAACATCATCTGTGAAAATTTCAACTGTCTAGCTAACACGGCTCATGAGATACAGCCTGGTGACAGACAGACGGACAGCGGAGTCGTAGTAATAGGGTCCCGTTTTTACCCTTTGAGTACGGAACCCTAAAAAACCAGAGGGCCTACCGCGAACACCGAAGTTTAAAAATTGATAATGAACGGAGGCGTACAGCGCCATCTACATTAGCTGTTAAATTCGAAGCACGATTGTCTTAGAGATTGTAATCAATGGATCTCGGGTTAAAGATATTTTTATTTGTCTCAAAAGAAATATTACATTTCACTTATTGAGATAGGTCGATACATGCAAAAAATATGTTGGCTACTGAGCGTTAACAGTAATGCAATAATTATTTGTGCAACAAGAGAGGAAAGTTGGTTTTTCTTGCGAGTGTTTATTGTGAGTCCCGAGAAAGCGAAAGATTCTAAAGTAGAATCTTGAGCGTAGCGAGGGGCTCAAAAACACGAGATGTAAAATAACTTTGCTCTCATGTTGCACACATAATCTTTCACCTCAGTAGTGAGAACATATTGAAGGTTAAAATGTATTTCGAATTACACAGAATAAACAGAAAAAAAAAATGTTATTTAATATGTAGTATAATACCATACCATACCATACGATACGATACGACACGACACGACACAACACGACACGACACGACACGACACGATACCATACGACACCATTCGACACCATACGATACCATACGATACCATAATAAAAGTATGAAGTGGCAGTTCATGGCCTTCACTAAATTAAAAAACTACATTGTTTCACTCCCTGGAGTGAGGAAAATAGGCTTGTTCGAGCTGCTGAGGTGAAAAATACATATTATGTTTGTTAGAGGGACAGTAATAACAAAATGAGCAAAACAATAAAAACTGACATATCTTTGGTAAATAACCGTTATATTTTTTTTCCAGGGTTAAAGAAGACAAGTTAGACCACGCCGTTCAAATCGTGGGTTACGACACGACCAGTAACCCTCCCTACTACATTATCAGGAACTCTTGGGGGGATGATTGGGGTGAGGGGGGGTATGTGAGGCTCGCTATCGGAGGCAACCAGTGTGGAATTGCCTACTCTATTGGGATTTTAGAAGTTTAAATGTTTTACTTGTAGTCTTATGATAGTATATAGTATAACGTATTATTGGCACCAGTGCGACCGACAGGCAACCATTAACCCGACACTTCAATTTTTATCCAAGAAACTAAGGGTAGGGAACCGATCTCCCAATACGGCAACACTGTGCAGGTACGGACAGTTAGCGTTATTTATTTTAGATAATGGGGTTTGTACTCGTCAGGGAAACCAGATAGCATGCAGTTAAACATAAATATATGTTTGAGAAAATCTGATTTAAATAAATAAATAAAATAAAATAAAATTTTATTTATACTTTTCGTTAAAACGTAAGTAGTAGTAGTACAGTACAACACAGGTTTACATAAAATTTACAGAAATTGAGGTACAAAGGCGAACTTATCCCTATAAGGGATCTTTTCCAGCTTACCTTCGATTAGATGAGGGGGGAAAGTATTGGTTTTAATTTAAATAACCTCCTCCCTGATTGGTAGGTAATTAGGCAAATAGAAAGGAATTTTATTAATAATGTGGTAAATGTAGTGTACTTCACGACACTCATTATTAGAGAAAATAGAGATGCCCCGAATAGTGGTTTTGGCCCCTAATACCGAATATTTGGCCCCTCTCTCGGCCGAAGCGAACATTTTGAATCACGTTAATTATTAAAACCGTTCGCCAACAAAGCACAACGTATGCTAAGATTTAACTTTGCATGGTAGGCAACATTCGGACGAATACCGAATATTCGGCTAAACGGCCAAATAACGAATAGTAGTAGTAGTAGTAGTAAACTCTTTATTGTACAAATATACATATTAAAAATTACATGGTACAAATAATAAGATAAAATAATAATAGTTGCCGAATATTCGTGGCATCTCTACTCATTATACAGGTACATACTGTCCTATATTTTTTAAACGAAAGTTTGTGGTATAAGTAGCATACATTTCCGATAAAGGTTCCAATTGGTCAACCACATAATTATAAGTAGGTACTATTGAAATAATTAGTGTAGAGATAGATAATAACTATAATAAGATAGTAAAAGAAAAGCACCTATTTACCTAGTTACAAAAATAAATGAAAAAGACATGAGTAAACAGTTTCCTTTGAGTACTGTTATTTTAATGGTATGATTTTATTTTGCTTTGCCGCGTTCCGGACAAAGGAGCAAAAAGTCCTGACGTACGAGTATGGCAACCCTAACTGCATTGGCCAAGTGAGCTATTTATAATAATGATCGATGGAGGTCAGTGAACCTTTCTTAGGTTATAAAGTTATGATATATACTTATATTGCATAGGCCACAAGTTTATTTACTTTGGCTGTACATGACATCATTGTGCAGCAATAAAATGATTATGGGTGCAATAAACATACTCAATAATATGTATGAGTAAATGGATCGATCAATAGTAGGTACATACCTAGTACCTACACCTACATATTCTACAGGAACTATTATGAACAAACTACGATCAATTTTAGTAACTCTAAAGGATAATTTATGGAAATATTGAATGTGAAATAGATTCCAGAGGCCAGTCCACTTTTACAGATACACCCACGTATTTATCGCCGTACATGTAAGAACAGCAACACTGACCATCTGTGCACCTTACACCATTACATTAAGGCTTATAAATTGTCAAAGTGGACGATGGTAATAGCGTACCTGTGTTATCATTGTTATCAAGTGCGGCCAACTTCACAGTTATAAAACGCCGGTGGCTTCTGTCAACACACAGTTCTCGTGTCACATATGGCCGGTAAGTGTTTCATTATAGTTTCATTCTTTATTTATTTTCGTAAATATAGTGTACCGTATAACCACCCAGCTTTCAGTAGGTAAGTACTACAACTATAGACCACAAGTTCAATACTAATTACGTATTGTGTGGTGTAAATAACAATTCCTTTTTGGTTTTGTCCGAGTTTTTTCTTCCACTTGTGTAAATAAACATAATTATTTCTAATTTTGACATAGAACTTCAGCATTCAAAAGTTGCGTGCTTTTGGATTATATTTGCATGGTTTTACGGTAGTTAAATAGTACTAGATAACAATAAGTAGCTGCAAAGATAGATATAACTCCGTAATAGATGGATACAGTCTAAGGAAAAAAGTGCCTCGAAAATCAAGAAAATTTTATTCTCGTTCAGAGGGCGCTATTAGCTTTGGCCTACTGTCGTATAGATGGCGTTGACGGTTTCGTTTGTTATTTAACAATTTTAACGTGTATCAGTGAAAGAACATGGGTCTAAATCATAAAAATAATTAATGCAAATAAAAAAACTCATTTATCCATATTTAAATACATTTTATCGTATTTTTATAAATCTTCATTTTTACGTTTAAAGTGTGTCGACAGATGGCAGTGAATTTACTGGGGTTACAAAATTTACTATGACAGTACCGCTCTAGTATAAGTTACTCTTTGGTAGCTGTAAACACAAGTACAGAGAGCTCGGACTGAATAATAGTAGTAGATCTTATTACGATGCAATAAGGTTAGGGATGGTACCTATTTTTACCCTGCCTAATGCCACTTAAAGTAGGTACAGTAGAATCGGCTTATAATGACATCGAAGGGAAGTGACAAACATGTCATACTAAGCGGATGTCATATAGTCTCGGCATATAGTTGATTAACTTCCTATTTTTGTTACGTTTTCCCAATTAATCCCAAATTCATTAGCGAGAAATGAGCTTTATTAGCTTTTGCTTTTATTAGCATTTTTATTAGCTTTGTACTAGTTGTAGGTACTTAATATCAACTGTCAGTCTGTCATTGAGAATCCAAAACTAAAACGACCCATGTGCCCCGCAGCTTCTAACCCTTTGCAGGGAAATACGTGAGGCACGGCCACGAAAACCAGCGAAGATGTCAGTATAACCGGTCATTATAACATAAATTTGTTATGGTTGTGAACTGGTTTTGATACGACTAGACGATTGTCTTGGTTATTGACGCGCATCTTACCTCACGCACGACTCACATCAATTAGCGAGCGATCTTGAAGTTCGTATCAAAATACGATCAAAACCGTGACAAATTGTTAAATCAGAATCAAGCTCCTGGAGAAGTAGAGGACCAGTAATAAGTAATAACATATAGGTATACTAATCTATGTAGTGGACAATCTTTATACGTTAGTATATTATGTATAGTAACATGAGTATTTTTAGGGTTCCGTACCTCAAAAGGAAAAACGGAACCCTTATAGGATCATGCGTGCGTCTGTCTGTCTGTCACAACCTATTTTCTCCGAAATTACTGGACCAATTAAGTTGAAATTTGGTATATATATCTGTATTTTGTTTATTTCAAACTTAATTGTGTTACATATCATTGTGGGAATTTCAAATATATTTTTCATATTTTTTTTATTTTTTATTTTTATAATTTTTATTTTTTATATAATTTTAGAACAAATAGTAAAGAAGTTATTTAAGAAAATAGGCAAAAATTGACCATTCCCCCCCTTTATCTCTGAAACTACTGTCTAAAATTTTGAAAAAAAAAAAAAACAAAATAGTTCTTTACCTATAGATGACAGAAAAACTTATTAGAAATGTGCAGTCAAGCGTGAGTCAGACTTAATTACATAGTTTTTGATCCGACCCCTATGGGTTTTTAAAGACATTTCAATCACGTTTCACATAAAAAATACATTGTTAAAAATTGTGTAACATTAACTTTTATTTCAAGCTCGTGGCTCATAAAATGTTAGTACTTACAATAAAACTTAACAAACTATGTTAGTGACTATAAATATCTTAACTAAATTTACAATAGTAAACCGTTAATGGGCTTGTGAAGTCCGCAACAGTGTATAATGTACGGACAGTCAATCCTGTCCGCAATCATACTTAGGACGATGTTGGGGCTGGCGCGCACGCCCTGACGCCCTATGTAATGTACGGAACCCTTGGAACGCGAGTCCGACTCGCACTTGGCCGGTTTTTTTTATAATAGTTATTGTGGTATAAACTATTATCGTATGTGGTAACCTGTATTCTTGAAAATAAATACTTTGAATATGAACCGATGACTTGGCCAAGATTGCAAAAAACGTGTAGGATTTGATATGATGGTGAGAATATGGAAAAAATGTGGATAAAACGGCTCATAACTGGAACTAGACTAGACTAAAAAATCGAAAAGCTAAAATCATCCAGATAGGTACTAGCCCACTTAATTCCGTCCCCTATATCATTCCTAAAAGCTATTCAGTCTGTAATAGGTAATACCTACCTGTATGGGCAAGTTAAGGCAAACTATAAAGCAATGAGGGCATTGAGAGCTACGGGAGATCAAAACCGAGATGGAGACTAATCACAGGAACTCGACAAGTGGTCACGATCCTCAGTAATGAGGAACCAACACAAGAAGAAGATATGGGCATTGACAATCAACCAAGTTTAGTTTTATGCCACATTGCCTGTGTTTATATTTTAGATTTTACATATTTACCACGTAATGATGGTCTACGGTGGCAGCAGCAGAGCATGGTTCCATTTTTAACGCCTGTCACTGTTCCTGTCACTTTCGCACTTACATACTTGTTAGAACGTAACAGGCATGGTGATAAAAATAGTATATATAATAGTAATAGTATATGTAATAGTGATAAAAATGCGACCGTGCTATGGCCGCAGTCATGAACTCGTTTGTGGTCATTTATCGCACAAATAACAGCAGGCGATAAAACTGCACTCTGACGTTGTCTTGTTGTTAAAAATAAAAAAATTTGGTTAATGCCACAGAATAACTAATAGTGTTAATGCCCTCGTTTTCTGATAAATATTTATTGACAACAAAACTCTTGACTGACCCTTGGTGGAAGTTGTTTTTGCAATATGGTTAACGAATTGTAGGTAAGAGTTACACGGAACCGCCGCCAAAAAGCCACTCCCTTACCAGTTACCCTCTCATTTTAAAATGACAAGTTTAAATTACATGTCGTTAGGATGTCGTAATAAAATGAAGGCGTAACTCCGATTGTATGGCGGCGGCTAGGTTCGTGTGACTCTTAACACCTAAATTGGGCTTCCTAAATCTAAGCGAATATGACTAAGTTTATCGCGATAGTTCGCGAATTAAACTTGTCTCTTACCTAATCTGACATATGATAAGCCTCCAAACTGAATGCAAGGCTTCTGTTTTGCTCGGTAAGTCTATGAAATGTGACAATGAACTACCAGAATTTTGGGACTAAAGCGTTAACGTAAATAAATTATAAGGTCAATACGGATATGTATGGATTCGGGTAAAGGATGACTCACGTTAGACCGGGCCGTGACCGGGCCGGAGCTTCCGGCGCTTCGTTTTCTATGCAAAGCATCACGTGATCACCTGTCATGTCATAGAAAAGTAAGCGCCGGAAGCTCCGGCCCGGTCACGGCCCGGTCTAACGTGAGTCATCCTTAAGTGTGGCTGGCATTCACATTTGTGGCCTTTTTACACATTGATTAGTGTTAATTTCGTTTATTTGCTACTATCTACTTGCATTTAATTGTAAATGTATTTTCCTAAGTGCAGAACACAATCTCTACTCCACCCAAAGCCAACAACACAAACAAGTATAACAAGTATATGAAATCCATCGAACGTAACAGGTAACTCTTAACGCATTCACTGCCAGGGGGCGTGGCCTAGGAACAAACTTGTATGACGGTGAACGCAAATGTGCGTTGGGGGCAGTGAATGTGTTAATGCTCTTATAATGTCATTAAGTACATTCAGATAATTCTTGATAAGCAACATGATAAAACCTTTATAGATCTTGGTACATACACTTGATCAATTATCAATATTGCAATTCAATTAAACATCATACAAGGATCCATCCTGAATAATTACTAATAATTACTATATAGACATTGAAATTAAAAGACTTGTGTCTATTATTTTATCCAGTTAGTTTATTTACCTACCCATGTTGTGCTTAAGTGAGGCGTGTTTTTGAAGGCGTGAAGGTAAATCTTGGATTTAAATAACAGTTCTTGATTATAAAGAGCTATTTCCATTTTTTTGATTAAATTATGATTGTTACGAATTAACACAAAACACCATTATTTACCATTAAGCACCATTATTAAAAAAAATTAACACAAAATCTCCAAACAAAATACAATAAAGAAATCGATAAGAGCCGACAGCAAATAAAGGGGTAAAGCACGGTCCCTTTTGCCGAGAAGGACACAATTGGTCGCGTCAGCAATTGCTAACTATAATTATCGTGAAAACTTATTTCGTCATTTTCAACTAACTTATAATTGTTTTTCAGTGCAAAGCAGTAGAGAACCAAAAGAATTCACACCTATATGTAAATAACTATAAGGTCACGTGGGATAAGAGAAACAGTATGAGTATTCCCTACAAGTGTTTCTCTTATCCTATCTAACCTTATATACAATAGTAATAACTTCTAATTGCTTATGACTGTTGTTTTCAGCAAAGAACCGAGACAATCTCACCATGGTGCGACTAGTGGAAGAGCAGTCAACCCCCTTCAGGAAGGAGATGGTTCGGCAGTTCACGTGGCATTCTGCGTCGGGCATCTCTGTCACTGTCATCTCGTATGGAGCCATCATACAGTCTGTCAAAGTAAGTAGCTATGAGCTATACTTTGGCAAGCCAGCTTTGTCAGTCTGGAACAAAATAATAGTATTTGGGAACAGATAAGACGCGTGATGACGGAACACAGATTGAGTTTTGTTTAGTTGTACTGTAAATTTAGTTTAAAGAAAGCCCGGCGGGAAAGAGGCAGGTAGTTGATGGCTGGTTCCCTGTACTTCTGCAGAACAGAAGGACATCTTTCAGTTCAACGACTTTTAGTATCCTCTCATCTAATTTATCTGTACCGAATGCATCGCGTCGCCGCGTACATAACACATTCTGCTAGTAAGTGTAAGCGAGTCTCCTCCTCGCCACATTGCTGGCAGGAGGCATGCAAGTATACTTGCGGGGGGCAGTTCATGGTCCAAGCAGGGCACCAGAATTTAATAATCAATTGGTTTTAAGATGATATATCCTAAACTTCCAGGTACCCGACAAGAACGGCGAGATCGTCGATATCGTCCTCGGTTTTGACGATGTCGACAGTTACGTCCAGCGCAACGTGCCGTACTTCGGCGCCACGGTGGGGCGCTGCGCCAACCGCATAGCGCGTGCCCAGTTCGAGATAGACGGCGTGCAGTACAAGCTAGCTAAGAATATAGGGGAGAACCACTTGCATGGCGGGATCGTCGGGTTTGACAAGGTATGAGGTCTTATCATGTCCGCTGCAAGCTTTACCAAGTGATGATCATGTCTGCAGATGACCGTAAAGCTTCGTACAATCGCCATCAGATATATTGGAACGGACATGCCTGTATTATCAAGACGTAAAAGTGCTCATTTGAGCACTTTGACCGCTTCGATATTTCTGATGCCGACTTTAAATTCAAAACAAACGTTGCTAAGAAATAACTGAATGTGCACTTTAATACCTTGAAGTTAAGTTTTGTTTACCTACTTGCACTCGTGAATATGTCCGCGAACATACTATGATGATGCTTATCGGTTCTTTAACCTAAACCTTTGACTATTTAACGTAAGAGAAATATGACAAGTGGACTTTGCAGCAATTGGATTGTAACACCGAAACATTCAATGACATTAGGAGATCATAACATTTGGAATGCCAAGTGGTACACCCAGCCTTTCTGACTCTACATATGTCCCCTAAAGAACTTGAGCGGAAAAGCTAAACAGTCTGTGATAATTCTAGGTAAACTGGCATACAACAGTCGACGGCAACAAAGTGATCTTCAGCTATCTCTCCGCCGACGGCGAGGAGGGCTACCCCGGCGACCTGGTAACCAGCGTCACATACGAGCTGACAGACGACGATCGCTTCCACGTTGACTTCCAGTCCATGTCTACGAAGAAAACGGTCGTGAACCTGACTAATCACTCGTACTTCAACTTGGCTGGACATGATGGGGGGGCTCAGGAGTTGATGAAACATGTGGTCGCTTTATTCGCTGATAAGTAAGTTTAACCCGAAGTGCCTAAAGTTATCGTAAATAATGATGCTTATAGCGCCAAGAAATGTTATTGTACTTATAGTAACCTACCTACTTGTTATGGCATACGCTGTCAATGTATAAATCTCGCTTGCTCCCCATAATAATGGCGTAGTAGGTATACAGTATACAATCTCAATATTGAGATTGTTTTGTATGTGACGTATAGCGTTAAGAGGCCGGTGTCGATTTTAGTCGCAAAAATGTAAAATTGATAGATTTCGTCGATGAAATTGTACACCTTTTGTTACCAAATTGAAATAACAAGTACTGCTTTCTATTAGCACGTCTTCTTATCTTGCCTTTTATCAGATCAATTTTTTGAAATAAGACTCACTAAATTAGTAATGATTTTTTTTCTGAAGGACTTTTAGGTAAACGCGCGTAAAGCACTGATTTTGTCGCTCTTATTTGTAAATTTCGTAAAGTTTGGACTGCTAAGAATGGTAAATTTGTATTACACATATTCTGTACTTGACCTTTATCAGATTACATTTTTGTTATATGACTTAGAGTTCGAGAAAATGAAAGTTAAACGAATTCAATTTTCTCCAGAAATTACTTCAAAACAAGTTACAATTTCTCTGAAAATCGACTTAATTTCAACGTAATTTGGATACTTGAACAATCTACAACATTTGCTGAAACTATTCTTATACATCAATTTGTATAATTTACCACCATATTTTTTTGATGAATTTTTAAAAACTGCCCCTTCTCTTCATATATTACCGGTGACGGACGCTCGAGACCTCATTATTAAAAGGCAAGAAGAGAAAACGTGCTAATAGAAACCAATACTTGTTATTTAGATATTACGTAACAAAACGTGTATAATTTCAACGACTAAATCTATCAATTTAAAATTTTTGCTCCAAAATCGACTACGGCCTCTTAAGAGAGGCAAGCAATGTTGATAGGAATTAAATAAACATGGGAATCAAATGTGCGTAAAATTATGGGTTTCGCCAACGTAAAGCAATCAGAATGATCGCTACGATGAGCGAGAGGTCTAAACGCATAGAATAGTTATTTGTTATACAAGGGTGCAAAGTTGTATTTTACCCGCGAGTGTAGAATTGAAACAAGAGCAAGCGAAAGGATCCTATAGGCGAAGCGAGTGGTTCTAAAATAGAATCCTGAGCGTAGCGAGTGTTTCAACACACGAGAAGTAAAATACATTTGCGCCCGTGTATAACACAAAACTTTTCACCTCACTATAGCGAGGAAAATGCAACATCCACAGGCGTTAGATCATCTTCATCACTGGAATCACTCATTTCTTTACGATATTATAACAGAAAACTCTGGAAGTTGTGTATTTTTACGCGAGTCGGTGAGAAAAGTTTTTTAGTAAAAAAATGTTGACAATGTTGACATTTCTGACGTATGAAATGTCAACGATGCGTTTTGAAATTGCATCGACTCAACTTGTGCGTTCAGAATTATATTTAACATCATTATAAAAAAACAAACGTTTCTTATGGAATTTTAAGGTTTATGACTTAAAATCATGAAATAAAGCTAAATTTGGTATTTTTCATTAGATTCTCAAACCATTTATTTAATGATAATTAATATCGAACGAATCATTATCATAAACGATTTACGTTTTGTTATCTGTCAAGCTACTTAAACACGCTCCATCCAAGGTCAAATTACTTTCCCCACTAGTGGATAAAACGCGTTTTTCCCCGCTTGTATTGAAGGATAAAAGACAACTTTCCGAGCTAGTGAGGGGAAAAATATACTCATGGTTAGGCTGAGCAAGTGTATTCAAGGTTTTTGTCTCCCAGAACTTGAACCAGTAATTTTTTTTTGAACCCATATTAATTAGAAGCTATGTGATTATAAGAAACAAACGACAAAAAAATCCTAAGTAATAAAAACATTTTTTTTCAGAATCACTGAAACCGATGAAAACTCCATCCCGACCGGTCGCCTGACCAACGTGGGGGGCACGCCGTTCGACCTGCGCACGCCGAAGCGACTTGGCGATATCATATCTAAGAACCCGAAGCTGTTTGACGACAATTTCTGCATTACTACGTTTGGGAAGGAGGTAACAGGCTTTGTTGAGCATCGTGAGCTGAGGACAAACATTGGTCTCATTTCTTATCTATGAAAGCAATCGTTACAATCGGTATGGTACGGTATGGTCCACTCAATTCACAATTCCCAAGTCAGTTTGACATCAATTTTTTTTGTGGGGATTTTAATGTGGTGTTATTGCCAAGTTTCAATCCTGAATTATATTGGGAAATAGCGTCCCGACTCCTTTTTTAGGGTTCCGTACCCATAGGGTAAAAACCGGCTCCCTATTACTAAGACTCCACTGTCCGTATGTCTGTCACCAGGCTGTATCTGATGAACCGTGATAGCTAGACAGTTGAAATTTTCACAGATGATGTATTTCTGTTGCTACGAAACTCTCTGTGAGCGAGTCCGACTCGCACTTGTCCGGTTTTTTTGTTGAATGGTGCCTGACCGCCAACTGTATTTCCTAGGTACAGGAGCACATTCGCAGTTTGATAATTTTATCTTGATTTGATATTCATTTGACATATCTCTCAGTTGAATTAGTGCGAGAAAATGCACTGCGAGTTTTTTCCTTCAAAAACGTATCAAAAACTGAATCTCCTTTTCAGGATCTCTACTACATCTCCCGCGTCGTCCACCCTCCCTCCGGCCGCTACCTCGAGGTGTACAGCGACCAGCCCGGCGTCCAGCTTTACACCAGCTACTTCCTCCCAGCTCCTACCGACGCCGCTCTCGTCGGCAAAGGCGGCGTCGGCTATAGACGACACGGTGCTTTCTGTTTGGAAACTCAGAAGTACCCAGATGCCGTGCACCATGAGAAGTTCCCTAGTCCGATCTTGAAGCCTGGAGATGTTTATCGTCATAGAGTCGTTTATGCGTTTGGATCGGAGAACGCTTCTGAGCCTACGGTGGTGTCTACTTAACCTTATGACCTCGACTTGTATTTAAATGATTGTACCATTTGTATCAGATATATCTTATTAAATAATTACTTATTCCTTTGAAACGATGACCCAACCTTTACTTTGGACTCAGAAGAATTCTGAAGCATCAGCTTTGTAGCAAAACGTCAGTTTCATAGGTAATGAAGAGCTGTTAAGTCAGATGCCGATATCGAATTTAGAAGCATCGGGTTAATGATTTTGACGAATATAATTACTGTAATGAAGAATGTTTAATACGACGATTTTAATGCTTTGTATTGAGGCCATGTGATTATTATACGATCTTACATATTATGTACCAAATATTTTATTTTATTTGCTGCAACGATCCCAAATGCCTATGAATTTCGTTTAGTATTTATTTCCTGGGTTCTAATCCCGGTCATTATTTGTGTGTTTATGGATGTTTTCTAAGTTTCTGATGTAATATTAGTCAGCTAGTACCCATAGTACAAGCTTTTCTCAGTTTGTTTCGGTCTACATCAATCTGTGTATTCTGTGTGGAATCTAACGTGTGATTTGCGATAATTGACGCTATCCAAGATACTCACGAGATGTAGTAATTATTATATAACTGATAGCGTATTTATATTTATGCATATCGGTTAGGTTAAGGCCAGGGGTCTACCATGTTGATAAGAGCACCATACTAAATCACATCCTGAGACCATTATTTCGCGGGACCTCCGTAAGAACGCACGACTGGTATGTTTATTTTATTTTTTCTTTAAGTCCATTACTGCCGGCTACTTAATAGTATTAGCCAGTGTATTATATATCTGCAATATCGTTATCAGATCTACGCTGCAAAATGACGGATCGAATCCCTTGCGGGCCGAGTTGCGAGCACAGCTAATATGATTATGACATAATACATTGTATTTTTATATTTTTTTTTATTTTCACGGCCTCTGTAGTAATGTACTATTATTAAATTACTGTAAATTATAGAAATAAACAAGACAAAGCAAATAACATCATATTTTAAGCACTGACGTCAGCCGTCGCTTATCGACGGTATTATTTACTGAATATTTAATTCATAATTTGTCATGACAAAAGGTTATCAGTTATCACTTATCAAACCGAAATTTAGGGAAATCGACAATTTTCTTTGATGGCCGCGCTTATCACATTTGATAGCATTTATTTCTTTGCAAAAATTAGACGTTACAAGATTGTACAGAATTTTAGTGGCGCGTCCCAACGACGTCATGATTAGTCAATGAACGTGAAACAAACGTGAAAAGATCACAAATTGAACACACAGAAATGTATTTACTTAGGTACTTACATATGTAATTGTTTTAGTAAACATGGTCCGTCTCCGTGAGTATGCCCCTAGGACCCTGGGGAGCGAGAAAGTTCGACAGTTCCAGTGGGACACTGATTCCGGAATGTCCGTGTCCGTCATCTCTTATGGAGCCGCGGTATATTCCATCCATGTGAGTATTAAATAGGGATATTTTAGTAGCTAGGTACTTACTGTAGTAGTAGTGGACTCGTTTAAGAATAATATGAAGCAGATGCGGTACCGGTCAGTGATTACATAAATACGAGTTGAGGTTGCATTAGAGTATAAAATAAGTAAATTAACAGTAACTTTTAATAATATCAAAACTGCCAACTATAAGTTTGAGTAATCTACCTATATAATAGGCCATATAGCTTTGAGTTAAGTTTGAAATGACTAGTACATTTATGCTTTTAATTATCAGCTCTACACAGCTGACAGCATCTTGATGAATGACAGTCTATATAAATAAGTTACGTACAATATGAATGCAAATAAAGAACTTGAAGTTTTTGACAAAAAAATCATTTTTGATACAAGCTTTTATCGCTGACTGTACTTTACACAGGCAAGTAATACTCATCGAGACAATTTTAGCAAACAGTTAGGTTGCTTATGCATGCAAATTTTCAGCTTCATCAGAAATCGGGAAGTAGATCTAATTTAATTTGCAAGATTTGACCCTTACAAACATAGTTACTTACATACATTGCACGTTACTTAAATAAAAGCTTGTAAAATATAAATAATCAGCTTCATAATTTCAGATACCCGACAAAAAAGGCATAGTCGCCGACGTATGCCTCGGGTACGACGACATTGAGAGCTACGCGAAGATCAACACACCTACCCTGCTTGGAGCGCCAGTTGGGCGAGTTATCAACCGCATCAGGGACGCTCGGTTTCAACTGGACGGCCAAACGTACCATGTCGCGCAGAATTTCGGGAGACACTTCTTACATGGAGGCTATGAGGGTTTCAATAAGGTGAGGCTGAGGCTAATTTATAACGATCGTATCTGTGTTCACCCGTTTGCGCCATGGCGCTGACATTTGTAATTAAGCTATTCTTCTTCTTGTAATTGAATGACTCACGCTACGAGCACCGGCTACCATATTCACCAGATTGGTACTTAGTGCTATATAATTCACCATTCACCACCATTTGTTTCAGAAAAACTGGAATGTAGAGATCGACGGCAACCGAGTCGTGTTCAGCTACTTATCCAAAGATGGCGAAGAAGGTTTCCCCGGAGACTTAATCACCACCATCATCTACGAGGTCACCGAAGACATGATCCTCCACCAGGAATTCATTGCCACCACCAGCAAGAAGACTATTGTAAATTTGGGCAACCACGCGTATTTTAACCTAGGAGGGCACGATGCGGGCGCTGAGGCGCTGTATGAGCACATTGCTTTGATTAATTCGGACAAGTAAGTAACAAGGTATTTTTATTATTTTATACTCACGTCATCAGCATTTGAGTTGGCGGGGTCACTCGTAAAAATCAACACCCGTTTTGCGAATCCCAAATTAAACCCAAGCCCAAGTCACAGGCATATAGCCTAGTTTGGGATCCACTGTATCCATGTGTCTGTAAAATTGTTTTCTATTGTGAATAAATTATTCTTGTTCTTAAATAAACTTCTTCATTAAAATCCAGAACTAAGCGAATATTGGCGTAAGATAATTGGCGTTTACGTAGGTATATGAAATTCGTCGATTTTTCTACAAACACGGCTTCACAATGGATTGAAGGCTCTTCAATCTCCACTTACAATACTTACATGCTTCCAATTACAAGTGTTTGTAGGCTTGTTTCAGTATTCAAAGTTAAGGAGATAATTTCTGGTCAGTCTTGTTTGTTTCCCCAAGAAACTTCTCATCATCATGACAGTTTGGACGGAAATCGAAAAGATAAATTAGAATTTTGTGTAAACCAGAGACTACTTTGACCAAATAATTAAGAAAACTGTTAAAACCTCTTTCCCAGGATAACCGATGGAGACGAGGACTTCGTGCCAAACGGCGAGTTCATTGCCGTTGGTGGCACTCCCTTTGATCTTCGCACACCCAAGCGGTTGGGTGACCTCATCAGAAACGCTGGGCCCATCTTCCATCACAACTTCTGTGTTACAAACTATAACGAAAAGGTATATTGAAATGTCTTCTTGCGATTATTCTATCTAGCTAGGTATGGTTTGCGATTGATGATACCGGAATTTTGTAGATATATTTACACATTTTCCCCCAGCCTATGGGCACAATTAAATATAATGAAGACAACCTTTAGGGATGATATTAGGTCCGATCATTTATTGAGGAAAAGGTACCTACAAACTAAACTTAGTAGACTTACAAAATCTTGATATAAACTCAAGATAAATAGTTACGGAGAGTTTGTATACAGAATGTAACAAAATACTGGGGATCCGTTTGGGATATTCGGTTTCGGTATGGGTGCGTAGCCAACGTGCAATCGTTAACGATCCGTAGCGAAAGAAACGCAACTGTCACTGTCACACTAGTGGGGAAGAGTATTAGAGAGAGATGACTACGATACGCACGATTGGCACGCTGGCTATGCGCCCTAGTTAGAAAAAAGTAGAAAAAAAAAATGTATAGACGCGAAAATTTTTTTGCCTTTGTCCTAATCAGAAGACGACACGGAACATGCCCTTAAACGGATCCCCACTATTCCTGTTACATCCTGTAGGTAATTTATAGTGTTCATAAGAATCATAAGTCTTGAATAGTTCAATAGAGTAGTAAAAATATAAGACAAGTTCTCTTAACCCAAAATCCTTAATTCAATTTTCAGACGCTAAACTTCGTCGCGCGCATGAACCACCCGCCTTCAGGCCGCTCCCTCGAAGTGTACAGCAACCAGCCCGGCCTGCAGTTCTACACTGGCTACTACCTCCCTCACCCGCCTGAACTCCCTCTACCTGGTAGAGGAGGCACCGGCTACCGGCGCCATGCTGGCTTCTGCCTCGAAACACAGAATTATCCCGATGCCATCAACCATCCTAACTTCCCTAGCCCTATTCTGAAACCTGGTGAGGTGTACAAACATAGGGTTCAGTACAGATTTGGCGTTGATAAGTGAGATTGTGCTTGTAAAAAGGTACCTTGTGATCTAATTATCAATGATTATATTTGGTTTTATTAAAGTAAAGCTTAGGCATTGTTGGAGTCGACGACCAATGCAATGATATATAGGGATAATTGCGGCATAAGATACCTTTTTGTAACTTAGATAAGATGACGATTTTGTTAATTGGTTTGTAAATAAAGTCATAAGAATAAGAAATGGTGTTTATTATGTAAAATATACTAAAATAACAAAATTAAGATTAATCATTATTTAAACTTAAGATTATTGTAACACTGGAGAATAATGTATTTTAAATGCATTATACTTGATTTTATTAAATAATGATATATGAAAATTACATACCTATAATATATGATAATAAGATAGTTAGCCGCATATAATGTTTTTTACTTTGTTAAACTATTGCGACTCATCATCTCTAAGTCTTCTAAATTACTCATTGGACTACTACTTAAACGCGATTTGGTGAATTATTTTTCACCTCAGCAGCTCGAACAAGCCTACTTTCGTCACTCCCTGGAGTGAGGAAAGTGCGACTTTCCTCACTCCAGGGAGTGAAACAAAGTAGCTTTTTCATTTAGTGAACTGAAGGCCATGAACTGCCACTTCATACTTCTATTACAAATTCGTTCTTTTTTCTGTATTATTCTTTGTAATTCGAAATACATTTTAACCTTTAATATGTTCTCACTACTGAGGTGAAAAATTATGTGTGCAACACGAGAGCAAAGTTATTTTACATCTTGTGTTTTTGAGTCCCTCGCTACGCTCAAGATTCTAACTTAGATCACTCGCTTCGCTCGTGATTCAAATTTAAAATCTTTCGCTTTTTCGGGACCTAAAATAAACACTCGCAAGAAAAACCAACTTTCCTCTCTTGTTGCACAAATAACTATTACAACTCTACTCTATAATGATGAGCTCGTGCCTCGTACTCAGGTACCTTTTGTTTTCTATGTGACAGGCAATAAAAATACCATAAAAATGTCTAAAAACTTACTTTATCTTGGGTTATACCTAAAAGAGCTTTTGGGGTTTTTGCCGATCTTCATCTTCAAATGTTTTTATTGCCCCAAATGGTGGTCATAGCCTTTCCTGGCTGATTATTTGTAACCTTACGAAGTCATTTATTAATAAAAAACGTATCCTACTCAACTAGGATTTACTCCTATAATAAAGACTTGAAAAGAGAGCGCGCCAGGAAGAACATGGGTAGGTTGAAGAGGTTCAGGAACACTGTTGGTTACCAGGTACTTTGGATACCAGGTACAGGTACTAGGTTGGGTACCACACTGTAGACCCAACATTGTTGGTCGACGGGCTATATAAGTACTTATACACAAAGCATGGTCATGGCCTTTCCCGATTAAATTGCTTACCCATTAGGTTAACTAAGATGTTAATTTAGGCCCACACTGGAGCTGTCCTTGTAGCCTTACCAAGGTTTCAATCTAAAAACTTAACCTACTTATACAGGGCTACCCCTATAAAGACTTGAAGGTTTCTTCAAGGCCGTTCTGGTCGTCGTTTCCGTTGCCATTAGCCTGTCCCCAGGCCAAGTTGAGGCTGCGCTTCATACCGTCGTCCAGAGGTGGGATGAGAGAGCGAGGAAGTAGGAATGTTGATAGGTTGAAGAGGTCCAGAAATACTTTGTAGCGGTCGCTGTCGAAAAATGAACAAGTGAGGTTTAAAATCGAAAGTCGGAAAAGAACAATAAGTATGCTCGGGTCAAATCTTGAAAGCTAAATTAGACCCACTTCCCATTATATTCGATTGAGCTGAAACTTTACATAAATTTGTAAGTTGGGTGACAATGTAATACATATTTTGGTACCATCGAGTTGATATGATGATGGACACGGGAGTTGGCCATAGGAACTCTGTGATAAAACAATGGGTTGGCAAAAAACTTATCGTTTAGTAAATCAGAACTCGAGCTATTTTCTGACTAGTCATCCAACGCAAAACGGAGGTATCTAAGAGAAGGTAAACTTACCTGAGCGTGGAGCGGAGGTACTGGTAGCCTGAAGAACCACCCGTGCCAAGCTGCTGCGACCCTATCATACGCTGTACCATTATCACGTGGTTGTCTGCAATAAAAGAAACAGTTTTTATAGAAAACAACGGGAAGATAAGATCACAGACAAAGAAAGGTTGGTTGAAAACCCCGGTAGATTCGTGGAGAGAAAGAGGGGCTGTAGTTAAGATGAAATTTGCTTATCGATAAACGCCAATTGAAAAGTATAAATGTAGCTTTATTTAAGTTTCGGTTTAGCATTTTCTATATCAAGTAACAATCGTTGGAATCGTCGTGGTGGGATAATCCTATAATTGAACCCTGTAAGGCTCGTAGTTCCTTGTGAGACAATATGGATAATATGTATGTATTATTGTATTAACACTTACATCGCCACTTGGTGATAAGACTGTCCATGTCCATCAGCAGTGTCAGAAGCTGATGCGGCTGCGAGAAGCGAGGCTCGTCGCGGTAAAACGTGATCATGATGGCGCCTTGTAGCGCTTTGTGGGACAGTCTAAAATAACGAATTGTCCCATTAAATATATGTAGGATAAATATTCGTCTCTTATGAATTCTGGGGAGGTCTCGAATTTTGGGGTCGCCGCTGACTGGCGTCGCGTCATCGTGCTGCAGAAACGAGCTGTAAGAATAATAGCCAACACCCTTCCAGGCTCACCAGCTCGACAACTATTTATATCATTGTGAATAATGTTATTACCATCGCAGTTCATTATCAACATCGTGTAGTACGTAAGAACCAACATAGACGCATTTTCCCTCGGGGCGGGTAACCTAAGATGATTAAGAAACAGGAACAGAGGTATACTCGAAACATCCAGATTCAGACTAACCAAATTACCCAAACGACCTATGCTATAATAAGCCCAAAAATCTATAATGCTATTCCTAAAAAAAAAAACACTATATCAAATGATAATTCATTTAAAAAAAATGGCTAATTTACAACGCCTTTTATGACATTATTTAAATATTGGAAATGTATGTAAAATATTGTAGTTTTATTTTTGTAATTTTATTGAACACATTTGTGAATTATTAATAATTTAAATATGAATATGAACTAGGTCATCATCATCTCCCAGCCTTGTCCCAGCTTGTAACTAAGTACTTGTTACTAGAGCTCTTATGTACACTAGGTACCTACTTTAATTAAATTAAATTAAATTCAATTCAATATATTCTTTATTCAAATAGGCCTAGCAACAAGCACTTTTAAATTGTCAAGTTTTAAATATTACTTTAATCTAAATATCAGAGCAATTTATTGATGCAGTTATTATTATTCTTAAAAACATTGAATTATTATAGATATGTCTCGTCATGTCTGTAATTATTAAAAGTAAGATTTCAAGTCCTTATTATCATTTTGTGTCCTGAACACGTCGCTAGTCTGGATTGTCACAAACTGCGGTCCTGCGCAGACCCTATTCATTCAGCGAACTATATGAGGTTCCCTGTCCATGGTCAGTTGGACTTCCTTGAAGGAGTAGGAGGAAGGCCCTTACTGTTCCTAAGAGGACGGCCAACTGGACCCATGAAGTAAAGATTTTACTGACCGTCTCTCCCCCCGAGATCGTAGAGCATCGTGCACGGACGGATCGAAGATGGATCGGTAGATCTCGCGGCGGTTCTCCGCGTCCTGCAGGCGGTGGTGACGGACCACCTCGTTAGGTTCTTCCTGAAAATAATTGGTTATGATTTTATATTAACGGTGGCTTGAAAACAGGGTACAAACAAAGTAGTCGTGGACACGTAAACATGAGCCCATATCTAGCTAAATTTTCCATTCATCCAGGCGTGAATACCAAGTTTTACAATGGGCAATCACGCCTCCCGTCCGCTCCTAGTCGTCACGCCTTCAGTATGTCAAGTTTTCGGGCTACTTAATAACCAGTTGTATAGAGTGAACACTAGGGTTATTTATTTCTCTATGGTACAAGTCACTCACCATAGCAGCAACGATGTCCTCTTTAATCATGTTGTCGACAGTGGCCTGGAACTTCCCCCAGAAATTGAACCCGTGGGCGTCGAGGCCGGGCGTGCGCTCCAGCCAGCGCTCGATCAGCGCCAGTAGTGCTGGCTCTTGTTCAGACCTGAAAGACACATTCAAAGAAATATTTAACTGAACCAATTAAACTGTCTTTACGGCTAAACGATGTCTTTCTGATTGAGAAAATGGGTGGCAGCAGGGCGCACTCGCACATTCGTGCCATACCACCAATTAAGAAGCAATACTGATGTAGTGATGTAGCACCAATTCTTAACTGCTGCTAAGTCAGAAAGGGACATTATTAGGCGATTGAGTAAGTATGCTTATGTCTCGGCGGGTGCCCTAAATGAAGACCTGCAAAATCTTCTAAACTAAGGATGGGCACTCATAATTTGCATCGGACCTTTCGGCCCATTGCCGCATTAAGCATATTTAATGTATCGCCAATCCAGAATAGTAAGACAATGATAGCCAATCATCCAGTCAAAAGGAAACTAGTGGTCAAAATTTAATAATATTAATAGTATTGGTTTACTTGTGTAGTTGTTCCATTGCTTCGGGGTTGTCTCCGAAGACTGACTGGTAGTTCTGATTGTACTTCACGCGTAGCGCTTGCTTCAGGCCAAGCTGGAATCAAAGAAATATACCTAAATAAATATTCGTTCGCCAACCAACGACTTGGTAGCAACAGAATAAATTATCTTGGCAAGTAAACTTGCAACGGAATATCTGCTGAAGGCATATCAAAACATTCGTATATTCATCCACAGATATATGCAAATGAATAACAATATTATCATAATGCATACGTCAATGCGAGTAAAACGTTTTTTATTATCTTTTATTTTTATAGATATATAAAGTGCGATACTACTGCGATGCTATGCAAGTATACAGCAGACTGTAACAAGATGAACCCACGATCTGGCCATGATGGCGAGGTAGCCCTCAACCTACCTCGCCATCATGTAATTGACAAGGTCTCCGTTTTAACTCGGGAATTTTGCTTTCGTATGTCCGGATGTTCTCCTCTACAGGTTGCAATTCTTAACCGATTCTCGTGAAACTTTGTGACCAGATTCTATAATATATTTTTTTGCCGATCAAGTTTTTGGAATTTAAAAAAAATGCGGAATTGGGCTTATGCGCCAATTTGATAGCGTCTATGTCGTATATAGTTAAGAAAAAATCATTGAGAGTTCACTGTAATAACGACTCAACGAACTAAGTATTTTTCAAAAACTGTAATAGATGTCATATATTAAAGAAAAAAATATATATATATTAATATATTTTTCACTTATACAATTTCTAAGCTTAACGAGAGGTCTACAGCTCAGAGCTACTAGTTTAGATATTTTTGCTACCAATAAATCAGTTTATTATAATCTTGAATCTCATGAGTCATGAGGCGTGGCAAAAAGCAGACACAAAACGAAGATTATGATACTCGTAATGACTACATACATTACATTACATTTTATTTAAATAAAATATAAGTTTTTTACAATATTTGCACGCCTGCATGCAAATTGAATGCACGGATTTATTTTATCTTGTAACTTCACCTTCTTATAACTGTGTTCTATGCAAATAAATTCTTTGAATGTTTGAATAGTCAGAAAAATCAAAAGAATAGTATTCGTAAATTAGTATATTGGTGAACAACTCCACATGACATAATGAATAGTGGCCGAGACAGTTAATTACCTTGTTCTCTAGTAGACGGAACTGCAGACTCTGAAAACCTGACGCTGGCCGCAGGTAGTGCCTGAAGTCCATAAAGTCCAGCGGCGTCATCGTCTCCAGGATCATTACCTGGTCCACCAGGAGCTGGAAACCAAAAAGTAAGGTTTTTAATTAGTCAAAACTATATTTCAACAAGGCACTTTGCGAAAACTAATTTCAAGTGAAAAATCCTAATACAAGCTTTCACCAAGGCAAAACGCCCTTTAACTAGTGAAAACCCGCTTGGACCAAAGCGTCTCGGAAAACTAATAATATATCTTAATTTCAATTTTATAGTTTTAAATTTTTTATCTTTTTAATAATCAATTAATATATTATTACCCATCAATTAATTGTCAAGATCTTTTATATTTTATCATTCAATTATCAAATGCTTAGTCAATTTAATTTTAATTTTAATGGATCTATCTTTTATACTTAATCTTATTTATTTTTATTTTTATTGCAAATGTTTTGTATGTTTTAATTATGGATCAATGTTATCTGGATTAAATGATTAAAAATTAAATTAAATTAAAACTCGTTTTAACTGAGAAAAAGGCGTTTTCACGGTAACATACCGACATCCGATATCGGAAAGGCGCTTCCGATAAATTCAGCTATGTCGGAGCTTCCGTCAGCTGTCGGACCGACAATATTTGTTTGTGTACTTTTTGTGCGTATATATGTGTACGCATAATGCTTGTTGTAGTGTGCGTGACCGCTAAAGACGGCGCCCGGGCGAGCCCCCGCGGCCTGATGTCATCGGACAATGGGAAAACGCTCTTCCGCAGCGTACTCCGTAGGCGAACAACACGCGAACGAGAAGCGAAGCGATGCGGCGCGGGGTGAATCAATCCTTTGATACCTACAGAAGTGTCCTACGTGGGCGATCTCGTTGCGAACGCGAACGCCGTGGGCTCGCCGCGCCGCTTCGCGTTTGCGAGTTGTTCGGTTACATAAGACGCTGCGTTAGCTTTGGGGGCGATGAACGATAAGGATCGACTGGGTGATATATTTTCAGGATAGTGTAAGTGTAGGAATTTAATAACTTCTTGAATACGCGCGGGCACAAACCTCGCGGTCCTGACTTCTGAGGCCCGACTGCGAAAAACGAAAATCGTAATTTCTTTATCTGCTCGAATAAGCAAGAGCGATGGAGGCAGGCCCGGTGTGCCTTAACCCTTAAATGCATGTTTTTTTCTTTTTGAACGAAATTAATATATGTGCTACGTACCTAATTGTTTACTGATTCTGGGAAAAAATATAAATAAAATTAAAATATCGATTTTCACTGCTGAATCAGTGTTAGGAGTTACATAGGGTAAATCACAATTTATGTAAATATACAATTATTGGTAAAAGATATATGAAAAATCTCAATACCATCAGAAATTTACACTATTTGTGATATACCTATAATAAAATTACAAAGCCCGAAAAAAAACCTGTCACCGCTTAAATCATATACTAAAAATTATCAACTTTTGGCTTTTTTCCAAATTTTCCGCCATTTCGTCTTAAAAGAAGTGAAAATTTTTAAAACTTAAATACTGCGCAAATTTGAATAAAAAAATCGGAAAATGTATTATATTACTATGGAAATAATTATACAGGAACAAATCGATTTTATCTAATTAATTATGCATAAAATTAAATGTGTTTGTCGTGTAGGTTGCATCCATCACTAAGCGTTTAAGGGTTGTATCAAAGATAGAAAAAACTCCGTAATAGATGGATACAGTCTAAGGAAAAAACGTGCCTCGAAAATCAAGAAAATTTGATTCTCGTTCAGAGGGCGCTACTATTTTTGGCCTATTGTCGTATAGATGGCGTCTATGGTTTCGCTTGTTATTTAACAATTTTAACGCATATCAGTGAAAGAACATGGGTCAAAATCATAAAAATATTTAATGCAAATAAAAAAAATCATTTATCTATATTTAAATATATATCATATTTTTATAAATCTTCATTTTTAGTTTCAAAGTGTGTCGACAGATGGCAGTGAATTTACTGGGGTTACAAAATTTACTATGACAGTACCGCTCTAGTATAAGTAACTCTATGGTTGTATGAAGGCAGGTACTAACAGCAACTCTCTTAACTGACCATTTTGAACCTTATTACCTTTGCAATAAGGGTTACGAAAGCACTAAATTGATTATGAAGATCAGTTTAAGAATTGGGTAGTATATCCCTATCACTACATAGTATAAAACAAACAAAGTTGCTTTCCGCTGTCTGTCCGTCCGTCTGTCCCTATTATGCTTAGATCTTTAAAACTACGCAACGGATTTTGATTAACAGATAGAGTGATTCAAGACGAAGGTACATATATGTATAATTTGTAAAGGTTTTGTGTAAATTAGTTGAACTACCCGTGCGGAGCCGGGGCGGGTCGCTAGTTACTTATAAATAGATAGATAGTTTTGTATGTGTATGTTAAATATATTTACGTATATACTACATATCATTCATAATATAGATATATGTAGGTAATGTAGGCTATGTAGGATGATAATAACTAATGAAATCAAAACAAACTGGATCACACTCTGGTACTAACCGGTTAAAATATCGCCGTATTATGATAATCTGTTCATTAACATAAAATAGGAGAAATAGTCTTTTATCCAATGCAATTTATTTATATTTAATAATTTGTTTCAGGTATGTCTATTTATTTAATTCAATTGTAATATTTGCAATGTTACAAAAGAGATAACTTAGGTAATATTATACTCTGGTAAGCCAACGTTGTCAGTAGAAAAAGGCGTGAAATCCAAAATTTGTATGAGGGGCCGATCCTTTTTCTTCCAAACTTTATGGCTCCTCTACACGATGGCCCAGCGCTGGACCAGCGAAATGGCCATGCGATGGTTGAGTTGAGAGCACGCACTATGGAATGGGCCACGTGTAGATGCCTACGCGACATCGCTGGCCCACCACATTTGATGTGCGGACGAAAAACTGACACCGTGACCATCCCATCGCCATCCCGATTTTAGATTTATTTAGCCTTATTTTATTTCTAGTTTGTTAGGGTTCCGTACCCAAAGGGTAAAAACGCGACCCTATTACTAAGACTCCGCTGTCTGTCTGTCCGTCTGTCAGCAGGTTGTATCTCATGAACCGTGTTTTGTAGCCGCTATATCAACAAATACTAAAAACAGAATAAAATAAATATTTAAGTGGGGCTCCCATACAATAAACGTGATTTTTTTGCCGTTTTTTGCGTAATGGTACGGAACCTTTCGTGCGCGAGTCAGACTCGCACTTGGCCGGTTTTTAATTATAGTTTTAATCATAATTTTATTTGGTATACTTAATGTAACAATTAAACAATAAAAATTTATTCATTATAAAAAAAATGCTGACCGATAAAAAAACCGGACAAGTGCGAGTCGGACTCGCCCACCGAGGGTTCCGTACTTTTTAGTATTTGTTGTTATAGCGGCAACAAAAATACATCATCTGTGAAAATTTCAACTGTCTAGCTATCACGGTTTATGAGGAACAGCCTGTAGGTCTAGCACATGATTGATACGACAGTATCTCGCCGCGAGATAGACTACCCGTCTTTTACTAACTGTATGAATTAAAAGGGAACGGGTAGTCTATGTCGCGGCGAGATACTCTCGCGCCAATCATGTGCTAACCCGGCTAGTGACAGACGGACATACAGACAGACAGAGGAGTCTTAGTAATAGGCTCCCGTTTTTACCCTTTTGGTACGGAACCCTAAAAATCGAACTTGTCGGTGGTTGATAGTACTTGATAGTGATGTGACGTCGTACCGGGTCGCGTGTCGAGGGGTCAGAACCCGTATCTTGAAAGCCGATATTGAGGTTTCAAATAAACATTGCACGATTGAACGCACATAAGGTCGGTTATTGGATCAGTTTCTGGAGGATATATTATTATTATTAAGGGTACTTTAATACGACAATATCATTTGATAAGTAAACTAGTTAATGATTCGCAGAGGTTAAACGTAAAATATTGAGGCACATATGCCTCTTAATCGCGGTACGCATCCAACGAATAAACTATTATCTGAGGGGTTATGAAATGCATGTCATGATAATAACGACCAAAAATGCGTCTTAAATTTATTTATTAACAAACGCATTGGAGTCAATGAAGGATAATGGGAAGAATAGAAATACAATTGAAATCTAAGCCGGCAACTTCGCAATTATGCAAATAATCGTGCTGTACTAAACTTCATAGACAAAAAATATCAACCTAAAAAAACTCCAAAAAGAGGACGGTCTCAATTTGCCGCGCCTTTTTTAGGGTTCCGTACCCAAAGGGTAAAACGAGACTCCGCTGTCCGTCTGTCTGTCACAGTTGAAATTTTCACAGATGATATATTTCTGTTACTGCTATAACAGCAAATATTAAAAACAGAATAAAACAAATATTTAAATGGAACTCCCATACAACAAACGTGATTCTTTTGCAGTTTTTTACGTAATGGTATGGAACCCTTCGTGTGCGAGCCCGACTCGCACTTGGCAGGTTTTTTGCGTAATTGTACGGAACCCTTCGTGCGCGAGTCCGACTCGCACTTGACCGGTTCATTAATGTCTTTAAGAGTCCCCGGCAAGCTCGGCCGAATTTCACCTTCTCATACAAACAGAGTTTCGTTCTCATTTAAAAACTACGTGTCGGATTGTAATGCCTTTGCACATACAATAACATGAGATGTATCTAGGTCTGTAATGAGTTTATATAGCTCCAGTTTATAAAACATACGAAATAGAGCAAAAACAAGTTTTGTATGAAAAACTTATATTCGCTGTATTTTATTAATTATATAGTATCTGAAGCTACATAAACTAATAACAGACATAGATATACCTTATCCTATTGTATTGTCAGTACAAAGTTTCAGAGCAGACTAGCTACTCCCCAGGTAACAAAGTGACGTCAGAGACGTCATAATGACGTAATTATGGCGTCATAATGACGTCGCTGACGTCATAATGACGTATAAATGCTGTTAGGGTCGTTTTAAAATTAGAGC
Source organism: Cydia strobilella (assembly GCF_947568885.1). NCBI lineage: Eukaryota > Metazoa > Arthropoda > Insecta > Lepidoptera > Tortricidae > Cydia > Cydia strobilella. Next base: position 11,771,566 of record NC_086054.1, read on the forward strand.
GTAACTACGTTTGTATGGAGAACCGAGCTTGCCGGGGACCTAATGAATATCTCTATCATTGTAAAGTGCGTTACCTTAAGAATGAGGACGACTCTGTTGAGCCGCTTCAATATATCCATGGTGTGCCCCTCATCCAGCCCTTCGACGTCCAACAGTGCTCGTACCGAGTCCACCTCGAAGATGATCTGCTTGAACCAGAGCTCGTACGCTAAAACGAAAAGATTGGTTGAAAAGGCTAATGTTTATCACGTGATAAAGCAAGCAACAAAAGTCTGCTTCTAATATACCTTACTTATATCTATACCTTCTAAACTGTTCACGGTCTAGTAACGAAAATGTGTATAAAAGTTAAGCATAATTATCATTTACAATACTTGTGTATTAACATAAATAAAATAGGCCGTTTAGTCACAGAATAACTAATAGTACTAGATCTTTATTCATATTCATATTCATATTTATTTATTGCATCCATGGTACACAGGTGTTACACATATAATAGTTTCACATGGGCCCTGGTAGGGCAAGGCAATTATCTTAAATCTAAAGATTAATTTATATATGTACAATATATTTGACAGTGTCTTATTTAACTTTTAATAATTTCATAGTTGTATTATATAATATATAGTTATTTCTAAAGTCCATAACTGATTTTATTTTACCAAAATTTATAAAATTAAAATTAAATATACAATAATAATATACATGCTTAAAACGATTGTAAGTTGATGTCAAAAATATCGATACCTATATAATGTCAATTTCAAGCTTAAATTAAAAATTGTAAAATGAGACATGTCCAATAAATACACTAAACTACAAAAGAATTACATTTCATCTTCCAAAAAATCTTTAAGCCTATAATAATTATTTAACTTTATGACAATTATTTTTCAATTTCCTTTACCTACACCCGGCTCAACTTTGACATCTGATAATATAAAAACTAGAAAGTTTTGGCAAGCCGGAGTCCCTATGAGCTACTTTGAACGATTAGAACTATACATTTTTTAAATAAAAACTGAGACAAAATTAGGATTTTAACACACAGTCGCATAAACAATTTCGTTTGTCCAAGTGTAAGTGTAGAAGACGTCGACATCATCAGCAATAAATAGGCAATTTTTATCGTGTTTTCGCAGTTAGTCCCATAGTAAAAGTTGTTCAGTAAGATTTAAGTAAGTACTACATCGTACAGTATGGCAATTTAAAAATATCATAGATGACATATACGACATAAAGCACAAAATCACTTCAGCATTAGCCACCCCATTACAGCTAGGAAACACAAATATGTGATCTACCTTGATGGGTAACGATGAACAAGTGCTCATCGTGGACTGTCTTCGAGCCCTCAGCGCTGAGCATCCTCTGGGCTGTAAGCAGCTTGTCCAGCATGAGATATTCGCCGTACAGCATACCGGCTTCGTTGCCGAGGCACGCCCCATCTTGCCCCGCTGATTCATCGATCACTGATCTATAAAACAGAACAGTATTCAATGAGTTGGTTTCGGGAAAGTATTATTTTATTAAAGGCAAGGGAAAGCATTTTTTTCGCCTGTCACCATGCATGTCACGTCACACAACACGTCACGTCACGTCACGTCGTGTCACGTGTGTTTAACAAGTATGTAAGTGCGAAAGTGCGAAAGTGACAGGCATAGTGACAGGCTATAAAAAACCGGCTAAGTGCGAGTCGGACTCGCGTTCCAAGGGTTCCGTACATTACACAATGTATTTTAATGTATGTAAAAACCCGTAGGGGTCGGATCAAAAACTAAGTAAGTCCGACTCACGCTTGACTGCACATTTCTAATAGGTTTCCTGTATAATCTATAGGTAAAGATCTATTTTGTGTATTTTTTTCAAAATTTTAGACCCAGTAGTTTTGGAGATAAACAGGGGAAAATGGCAATTTTTTGCCCATTTTCTTGAATAACTTCTAAATTGTTTATTCTAAAATTATAAAAAAAAAATTGAGTTTCCTACAATGAGCTCTTTCATTTGATATGTAACACGATATAGTTTTAAAAACTTTATTTTTTAATTTTCTCATTTACCCCCATGTTTAAGATTAATTTGTTTACGTTACATGTTCGTCTTTGGGTCACAAACTTACATATATATATATACCAAATTTCAACTTAATTGATCCAGTAGTTTCGGAGAAAACAGGCTGTGACAGACGGACAGACAGACAGACGCACGAGTGATCCTATAAGGGTTCCGTTTTTTCCTTTTGAGGTACGGAAACTACGGAACCCCAAAAATGGTACCGTGCTGCCGCCGCTGGAGTGTAGGCTGTATCTCATGAACCGTGATAGCTAGACAGTTGAAATTTTCATCACTTAAAATTATGCTGATGGCGCCAATCATGTCGTAAAAATATAAGTAGGTACTTGCGAGTCAATGATCACTAAGACCATAGAGTAACTTATACTAGAGCGGTACTGTCATAGTAAATTTTGTAACCCCAGTAAATTCACTGCCATCTGTCGACACACTTTAAAACTAAAAATAAATATTTATAAAAATACGATAAAATGTATTTCATCATCATCATCATCATGTCAGCCGATAGACGTCCACTGCTGGACATAGGCCTCCCCCAAGGCTCGCCACTCCGACCGATCCTGTGCCGCTCGCAACCACCGAATTCCCGCGACTTTCACCAGGTCGTCGCTCCATCTCGTTGGAGGCCTACCGGCAGTTCGTCTTCCGGTACGCGGACGCCACTCCAGAACCTTCCGGCCCCACCGGCCATCAGTTCTGCGAGCAATGTGCCCCGCCCACTGCCACTTAAGGTTTGCAATTCTGCGAGCTATATCGGTGACCCTAGTTCTACTGCGGATATCATCATTTCTGACTCTATCACGCAGAGAAACCCCGAGCATAGCTCTCTCCATTGCCCTTTGCGTGACCTTGAGCCTTCTTATGAGGCCCATCGTTAGCGCCCACGTCTCAGATCCGTATGTCATCACTGGCAACACACACTGGTCAAAGACTTTTGACTTAAGACACTGCGACAATTTGGACGAAAAGATACTGTGGAGCTTCCCGAACGCTGCCCAACCGAGTCGGATTCGACGAGTGACCTCTTTCTCGAAGTTGGACCTACCTAACTGGACTGTTTGTCCTAGGTATACATAATCGTCAACAACTTCGAGCGCAGAGCCTCCGATTAATACGGGAGTTGGCACAACATGGACGTTAGACATGATCTTCGTCTTGTCCATGTTCATTTTCAGACCAACTCGTTCAGATACTCTGCTGAGATCAGCGAGCATCGCACTGAGGTCCTCCATGGTCTCAGCCATGACTACGATATCATCGGCAAACCGAAGGTGAGTGATGTACTCGCCATTTACATTGATGCCTCGTCCTTTCCAGTCCAGAACCTTAAAGGCATCCTCCAATGCAGCGGTGAACAGCTTTGGGGAGATTACATCTCCTTGTCTGACTCCCCGCTGCAATGGAATAGGCTTCGAGCTCTGGCCCTGTAGTCGGACGGACATGGTGGCGTTTTCGTACAGACACTTCAGCACTTCGATATACCGGTAGTCGATTTGGCACCTTTGGAGAGACTGCAGCACAGCCCAAGTCTCGATCGAATCGAAGGCTTTCTCGTAGTCCACAAATGCAAGGCAAAGGGGGAGGTTATATTCCTCAGTCTTCTGTATAACCTGCCGCAACGCATGTATGTGGTCTACGGTACTATAGCCTTTACGGAAACCTGCTTGTTCGGGAGGCTGGAAGTCGTCAAACCTGCGTGCGAGACGGTTCGTGATGACTCTCGAAAACAGCTTGTAGACATGGCTCAGAAGTGAGATGGGTCTATAATTCTTCAGCAAGGTGTTATCACCTTTTTTGAAGAAGAGCACCACCACACTTCTGTTCCACGCTTGCGGCGTTTTTCCTTCGCGCATGACGGAACTAAACAGCGTCTGAAGGGCCTTAAGGACTGGTTTACCACCCGCCTTCAGGAGTTCGGCCGTAATTCCGTCATCACCTGGGGCTTTGCCATTCTTAAGTTGTTTGAGAGCCATACTAATCTCGTACAGGCTGACGTCCGGGATATCTTCGGTATAGTGTCGAGTTAGTCTAGCTCTAGGGTCTCTAGCTAGATCCACGACGGGTGCTCGGGTTGTTGTGTATAACTGTCCATAGAACTTCTCGACTTCTCCCAAGAGCTCAGGTTTGGATGAGATGATCCTGCCGTCGTCGGTCTTCAGTTTTGTCAGTTGGCTTTGGCCAATAGACAGATCTCTGGCAAACACCTTCGAGCCTCTGTTGCGCTTGATAGCCTCTTCAATACTGTTAGTATTGAATCGGCGTATATCTCGCTTCAGAGACTTCGAGATCCGTCCGTTGAGCTGCCTATAACGACAAACGTCACCTGACGACTGCAGAATCATCTCACGCCTCACCTCCATGAGCTTGAGAGTGGAGTCCGAGAGTTTCTTGGTTCTTGTACGACGAGTCTTGAAGAACTTGGACCCGACCGTATGAACAGCTTCCACAAACCCGTCGTTGTAATCGTCCAGGTCGCTAGCTAGGCATTCGAACCGGTTTTGAAGTTCGAGCTGAAAGCTCTCGGGGTTTTGGAGCTGGGCCGGTGCCGGGCGGAGCGTAGACTTTATCAGTCGAGATCTCTCAAGCCTAAATTGAATATTCAGTGTGCCTCTTACCATACGGTGATCGCTCCCGGTTTTGACCGAATTGATCACAGAAACATCACTGAATATTTGCTTCTTCGTCGACATGATAAAGTCGATCTCATTCCTTGTTGCACCGTCAGGGCTCACCCAGGTCCACTTCCTGTGCTCACGTTTCCTGAAGAAGGAGTTCATCATATAGAGTCCTTCCTTCTCCATGAAACCAGCCAGTAGGTGGCCCCGGTGATTCCTACGCCCCACTCCAAATTGCCCCACTCTCAGCTCTTCACCGTCTCGTTTGCCCAGCTTAGCGTTGAAAATGTATTTAAATATGGATAAATGATTTTTTTGTTTGCATTAATTATTTTTATATGATTTTGACCCATGTTCTTTCACTGGTATGCGTTAAAATTATAAATAACAAACGAAACAGTCAACGCCCTCTATACGAGTGTAGGCCAAAACTAGTGGCGCCATCTGATCGAGAATCAAATTTTCGTGATTTTCGAGGCACGTTTTTTCGTTAGACTATCCATCTATTACGGAGTTATATCTATCTTTGCTAAGACGACTGGCTGCGGAACACGAGAATTTTTTCACGACAGACAATTTCCAAATTTCGATGTTCGCGGTAATCCCCTAGTGAAGATAATAATTAGTATTACCATCTTCCCTCTGCTAATATCACGTACGAGTAGCTGCCACAGAATAACTAATGTACTCGTAGCTGCTTAATCGTCAGTACTTTATGTGCCATTTTCAACCAAAAGGGGACTTATTGTCGCTTGTCAGTAAGGCGCTATTTCCATATAGCTTGAATTAAAAATCAACCTTATCAACATTCGACAATGTGGTACCTTTTGGTTGAAAATGTCACATATAAATATAAACTTTGCAAGGATTGGGACCGCATGCCTGTAGGCATAGAGTAACTTATACTAGAGCGGTACTGTCATAGTAAATTTTGTAACCCCAGTAAATTCACTGCCATCTGTCGACACACTTTAAAACTAAAAATAAATATTTTTTAAAATACGATAAAATGTATTTAAATATGGATAAATGATTTTTTTTTATTTGCATTAATTATTTTTACTGATATGCGTTAAAATTGTTAAATAACAAACGAAACCGTTAACGCCCTCTATTCGACTGTAGGCCAAAACTAGTAGCGCCCTCTGAACGAGAATCAAATTTTCTTGATTTCGAGGCACGTTTTTTTCTTAGACTGTATCTATCTATTACGGAGTTATATCTATCTTTGCTGCAGGTTTGTGTGACAAAATGCACTCTGTGTCGTTAAGTAATTTAAATCTATTTAATGATGCTTCTCATTTATTGACTATAAAATGTCATAAATGTAGCACTTATTTTGACATTGCTACATTTCATGTATCATGCTTTCATTTCACGGTTAAAGCGTTTTCGTGTAAGAATTCTCGTGAACTTATTGTAAAATTGTAGCAAATTGTAGTAATAAAGTCAAGTATAATTAAAAAGTACTTACGTGATAACGAAAATGCTTTTAGCACGCGAGTTTAGTCGAGAAACAAACCAATCATCGCAAAACTGATAATTAATAGGAAGCCGTCTAAGAAATATCAGAGGGCCTACCGCGGACCACGTTCAACGTGTTGCCTCCCTGTCACACTTACCTACAAATTTACAAGGGCGACAGAGAGGTAACACGTCGAACGTGGTTTGAGGTAGGCCCTCAGTCCACTTAGGCACTTATAACGGTTCAGTAAAAAGTTGAAGAATGACGGAACCGGACCGGTCAGTCAGCAAAAAATGCGCGCGTCAATTGAAATACTGCCTGATATTTCATCATGCAAGTGGCGACGGCGAAGATATTCTGCTCGACATTTTTTATTACCATGTCTAATGGGACTTGCAATTCGTCGGTAGTTGATTGCGTATGTTTGACATAAACTTAGTATTTAGGTAAGAAAATATTTAAAGCGATTGTATTTTTTTTTTAATTTATGGAAATAAGAAATAAATATTGGATACATCGTCCCAGTATTGTATTTTTTTGGCTTGCCCATCACTAGTTTTGAATAAGTTAAATTTTAAATCCGAACTTGTTCGGCTCGCCTGAAACAAACGCCGGTAGTCGGTTGAGCCAAAAAGTATTTTAGTCTGCTTTTAAAGCTTACTGACACTAATTAGAGTAATTAGATCGGCGCGTGGGGCTGGGTTATTATAGATGCATCTATTTAATTTAACTCTATTGTACGAGGGGTGGCTGGTTCCACGATGTAGGAAAAGTGGTCTAATACCATGCAGGCAATATTAAGAAACCACGTTATTGTAATTTGTAAGACTTTAGTAGGTGACGCGGATTCGCTTAGGAGAGATGAATGGACGCTTATACATCCTAGCACCTAAGGAAGTCGATGGTAGATAAATTTGTTTTCACCACACCACCTGGTAAAGGCTCTCTTGATTGTTCAAAAACTGATAAGAAAGTTGCATTTTATTCACATGAGAGGCAAATCAGGCAAAGTAATCAAATGCAAATTTTGAGTTGTCTTGGCTGGTAGAATTGACTTTTAAATGATGATCTTGAATAATAAATATTTAATAAATTCATTTTGAACCGATTTTGTTTGATATTTTACAGTTAGTATTTTCCTTGTGTTGGTGTGGGTGGACGTGGTGAAAAATTTTGTATTTCACCAGGTGGCAAAATTTGTTTAACCCTCGTGCCTTGAAACCCTCGCAACGCTCAAGCTTAAAATGCACTCGCTACGCTCGTGGTTTAATTTTGAAATCTTTCGCTTGCTCGGGTTTCAATATTAGCACGAGAGGTTAAACAACAACTTTGCCTTGTAAAACAAATAACGATTGTACTGCCCAAGTAGCAAAGTGACGTCAGCGACGTCATAATGACGTATAAATGCTACCTGGGTGGATGCCGGTGACCTTTAAAGTTGTGTATCAATGCTATATCTAGGTTAGAAGAAAACAATGTATTAAACACGTATTTTTATATCAGAATAAAATATGATTACTTCGGATTGGATATTTCATAGTAGTATAAAACTCTGTCACAGTAAATAAATATTACATCATCTCGCGCCATTCAAATTTTATATGGATAAATGTATTTGGAAACATTTGCATAAGCAATTAAAACAATGTGAACTAGGTACTTATAATTTGAATTAAATAAATACTTATAGCGTATTTTTTAAGCTCGCTACGCTCGTGGTTTAATTTTGAAATCTTTCGCTTGCTCGGGTTTCAATATTAGCACGAGAGGTTAAACAACAACTTTGCCTTGTAAAACAAATAACGATTGTACTGCCCAAGTAGCAAAGTGACGTCAGCGACGTCATAATGACGTATAAATGCTACCTGGGTGGATGCCGGTGACCTTTAAAGTTGTGTATCAATGCTATATCTAGGTTAGAAGAAAACAATGTATTAAACACGTATTTTTATATCAGAATAAAATATGATTACTTCGGATTGGATATTTCATAGTAGTATAAAACTCTGTCACAGTAAATAAATATTACATCATCTCGCGCCATTCAAATTTTATATGGATAAATGTATTTGGAAACATTTGCATAAGCAATTAAAACAATGTGAACTAGGTACTTATAATTTGAATTAAATAAATACTTATAGCGTATTTTTTAAGCTTAACTCCGAATTTGAAAAAAAAAAGCCGGATGGATATTTAGTGGCCCGGCGTAAAATTTTGCAAAATTGTTGACTTGTAAGTACTATCAATGATTTTTTCATAATTATAACCTAAAAACACATTTAGTTTAAAACAAGCTGCTAGTCTAGGTACGAATAATTAAAACAATTTCACATAATTTACTTGGAATGCGTGTTATTTGAAACCGTTGAAAATTACCCACAACGTTTTTTATGTCTCTGCAAATTATTTCTTTCCTTTACTAGGGGTAAAAACGGGACCCTATTACTAAGATGCCACTGTCCGTCTGTCTGTCTGTCACCAGGCTATGTCTCATGAATCGTGATAGCTATACAGTTGAAATTTTCACAGATGGTGTATTAAATTTTCACAGATGATGAGGTATACGGAAAGAATATGTCTAGTCACTTTATTTATTCGGAAAATGATAGTTTTATCTCATAATGTAGAGCTCTTAATGATCTATTAGTAAAATCTTTTGCTACCACTGTAAAATATATGTAGCACAACTTTTTTTAAGTTAAAAAAACTGGTCATGGAATAAACATACATTTTGACATACAAGATATATACAGTGGTACTACGTAAACGAAATTAATAACTAGCTTAAATCTAAAATAGGCCCTTGAGGCATTGTACCAAGGATGCTGGCGGCATTTCCCCGCTGTATCGCAATGCTGATACGTTGTGCGAGAAAGCCGCCAGTTCTTCGGTCACCAGTTACGTCAACCAGACGCTTCGCGATTTCTGCAAACAACTTATGCGCGCTGGGACCCCATGGACCTAGACATAGGTCATAGTTCCATAGTTGACATAGTTCCAAATTTTGAAATCGCAATTACTCAAAATGTTACTAAAGTGAGTAAAGGGACTAGACATGTTCTTTCCGTCCCTTCAAATACTAAAAAGTACGGATTTACAATGCGCGGAAACTATAGATCAACTCGGTCTGAAATAAATGATTTATATATTTATTTAATGCAAAATAAAATAAGGTAAGTAATTATTTACAATCAGTAGTTAAAATAAAAATATATTGTTTTAAATATTGTACGTACCTACCTACGGAATGTTTTTTAACAGAAAAGAATACAACGTATTAAATTACCAAATTAAAATATTTACCTCATAGGGCACGCCATGTTAATAAACACAAACCACAGACAATTAAAACTAATAAAATAAAAAGGTTTTTTTTCGTTAAGTCCGAGCGCGTACTTTCGCGACGCGCGGTAACTTGATACTGAATGAATGAATGGCTAGACGGCGGCGGCGTATTCCCTTGCTTAATCCACGGAGCTGAATAACAAGCTCAAATAAACCAATATAAAATGACCGCGCGATTCATACTAACAGTAACAATGCATATGTATTTCAGAGAATGTTTGTGTATTTCTTTTAGCCTAGTGGGTAGTGACACTAGTGACACTAGTGACAGTGAGAGTGACCCTGCCTATGAAGCCGATGGTCCCGGGTTCGAATCCCGGAAGGGCATTTATTTGTGTGATGAACACAGATTTGTTCCTGAGTCACGGACCTTTTTTATGTATATAACTTATATAAGTATGTATTTATCTATATACGTATGTAAATCGTCGCATAGTACCCATAGTACAAGCTTTGCTTAGTTGCGGCTAGGTCGATGTGATTGTCCACAAATATTTATTTATTTTATTTATTTTTAACTGGTTTGCCTGGACGTTAGACCTGGTAGGCGATTTAATAAAATATCATAGTGGTATCAGTTACGGACTTGTAGTGTAATTTAAAACTTCTGTGGCTATTGATGACAAATGCCGCTTTCTTAGGATGGAAAAGGTTAAGGTTGCGCATTCGATAAAACGTTTTTTTTTTATATTCTATTATAAAATATTTTTCATTCATGTTAAACCGGTACATATATTTATACGTTTTCACCTCAGCAGCTCGAACAAGCCTACTTTCGTCACTCCCTGGAGCTATGAAAGTCGCACTTTCTTATTATTCTGTGTAATTCGAAATACATTTTGACCTTTAATATGTTCTCACTACTGAGGTGAAAAATTATATGGTGCAACACAAGTTATTTTACATCTCGTGTTTTTGAGCCCCTCGCTACGCTCAAGATTCTAAGTTAGAACCACTCGCTTCGCTCGTGATTCAATTACCTATAAAATCTTTCGCTTTCTCGGGACTCAAAATAAACACGCAAGAAAAACCAACTTTCCTCTCTTGTTGCACAAATAACTATTGTTATACATAAGTTGTATTTTACCCGCGAGTGTTTCAACACACGAGAAGTAAAATACATTTGCACCCGTGTGTAACACAGAACTTTTCACCTCACTATAGCGAGGAAAGTGCAACATCCACAGGCGTTAGATCATCTTCATCACTGGAATCACTCATCTTTTTACCATATTATAACAGAAAACTGGAAGTTGTATATTTTTACGTGAGTCGGAGTCGGTGAGAATTTTTAAAGTAGAATGTTTGAAGTTGACAGTTGACAATATTGACATTAAATTTCTGAGAATGCGTTTTGAAATTGCATCGACTCAACTTGTGCGTTCAGAATTATATTCAACATCATTATAAAAAACAAATGTTTCTTATGGAATTTTAAGGACTTAAAATCAATAAAGCTAAATTTGGTATAAAATATCAAATTCTCAAACCATAAATTTTTATGATAATTAATATCGAACGAACCATTATTACGAGCGTTTCTCGTTTTGTTATCTGTCAAAAGCTTCTTAAACACGCTCCATCCAAAGTGAAATTACTATTAGTAGTGGATAAAATGCGTTTTTACCCGTATGCGTTTAAAGGATAAAAGGCAGCTTTCCGAGCTAGTGAGGGGAAAAGTCTATTTCAGTTTGGCTTTATAAGAAAACTCGCTCGTCCGTTGTAATGTATGGAGTTATATGCCAGCTAACACACCGCTTGACAGCGAATCTGAGTGCCTACCGCGAACCAAGTTCGACGTGTTGCCTCTCTGTCGCACTTGTAAATTCGTACGTAAGTGACAGGAAGGCAACACGTCGAACGTGGTTCGCGGTAGACCCTCTGATGTCACATTTCTTCAACTAACCGTCATATTGCTATTGCATATTGTTTTGTTTCTATTAACTCGACCCTAGTATGAATCATATTATACCAATCGAGGCATTATCGAGCAATAAATATGTTTGCGTAAATTTATCAATTTATTTGATGAAAACATCATGAACCAATACCTAGTTTCCTCGTGTTTTTAGGGTTCCATAGTCAACAAGGAACCCTAATAGTTCAATCATCACCTTTAAGTATTGCCATTATATTGGAATGGAATAACAGATTATACAGACCCTGTAAGGGCACATATCACATATCCATCTGTTCCTCCGAGATTTTACTGAACTTAGATTCCACTGAACTGAACTAATAGACAGGTTTGCTAAGCATGGTCCTTCATGCTCGCGTCTAATTTTTACGAGTATCAAGCAGATACGTCTGCGAGCGATACTGCAAACTTTATACCTACATACCTATTAAAGACGAAATTGAATATTTTTCAAGAAAAAAAAAACCGACTTTAATGGGGGATGCCGTTGAAAGATTACTTATTGTTGATGGTGCACTCTTCATTAGATTCCGGACAATCAATGAAATGAAAAAGACAGCATCTTTTGCCTAATTATGTAGAAAAGGAGGTAAAACCACCCACTGTTCTAGTAGTATTTCGTTTCTTCAAGGGTCGCAGTTCTAACCTAACCTACTTTTCTGATAGCAGTTCTGTTCTGTGAGAATCGCAGTTCAAAAACCCACTTTTCTAGTAGCATTTCCGGGTCCGGGTCTGGGTTCGGATTCGAGTCCGCGTCCATGTCTGGCTGTCCGGGTCCAAGTTTGGGCCCGAGTTCGGTCTGGGTCCGGGTCCGAGTCGGGGTCCAGGTTCAAGTCCGGGTCCGAGCTCGGTCCGGGTCCGGATCCGAGTTGGGGTCCATGTCCAGACCCGGGCCCGGGTCCTAGTCCGGGTCCGAGTTTGGGTCTGGATCCATTACGAAGAGAACAAATCGCCAAACGTGAACTATGAGTCATTGAAGAGTTCCATTCTGACTTCTGACCATCATCAGCAGTTCCACTTCATCAAATGTCACTTCACACAAAAAAAAAAAAAATTAGTAGTGTAACCCGATCAAATTAAAAAAACCGCAAATCGATGTACAGGTTAGCCGTTTGGCACACGCATACTAGAGGTCAAAACAAAATTTTTGACCCGCAGTTCCTAAAAAAAATTCCGGGGGGGTGGTAAAACATTTTTTTTTTGTATGGAAAAAATTCCAATACCTATCTATGTGTGGTATCATTTGAGGCTTTTTGAGGCGATTCTAAAAATATATACATATATCGTATCTGAAGGATACAACCTTGATATTTTATGTCGAAAACTAAACAAAATATACCAACTAATGAAAAAGCGCAGTTAAAGGGTTAAAGAGGTGTTTCCCGTTGGATATATGGATATTACGTATCATTTTATGATTAATATGTACCGTTATTATTTACAACGACGGGAGACGGGAGACGGAAGACTTCTCCGAGACCACGGGGACAACGCCGTCCTCGAAACGTCGGAGGTAAATTTAAAACCTATTTTACGCGATTAAGTCCCGTCGTTGTAAATAATAATGAGTAAAAATCGTGAATGTTTAAATCAGTGTAATATGTACCGTATCTGCAGATCAGTTCCATAAGTCTCGTAAAATAGGTATTGAAGTAGAACTGTGTTAGTTTGTAAAATTGAAAATAAAAAATAAAATTGTTAATGATATTATTTAAAATTGCTTTCTTGGGGTTGGATATGAGGATATCACGTATCATTTGTGGTATATTGTACAAAAAAAATCAGCTATATAGTATCTGAAGGAGCCCAAACTTGGTATGTTTCGAAAATTCTTTTTGTTTTAATTAAAAAAAATGGCCGAAATGTAATCATGTGATATATTTTTAGAATCGCCTCAAAAAGCCCTTTCGTATGATACCACACACAATAGGTTTTGGAAAAAAAAAAATGTTTTACCAATTTTTTTTCGGAACTGCGGGTCAAACAATTTGTTTTGACCTCTTGTATGCGTGTGCCAAACGGCTAACCTGTACAGGGTAAAAACGGGACCCTATTACTAAGATTCCTCTGTCCGTCTGTTAGTCTGTCTGTCACCAGGCTGTATCTCATGCCCCGTAATAGCTAGACAGTTGAAATTTTCACAGATGATGTATTGTATGTAACAAATACTAAAAATAGAATAGAATAAATATTTAAGTGAGGCTCCCATGCAACAAACGTGATTTTTTTTCCGTTTTTGCGTAATGGACCAAAGCGCAATGGATAGTCCGACTCGCACTTGGCCGGTTTTTGTTTACACGCCTTAGGGAGGCGCATTAGCAACATTTAACGATACCGGAGTCCAAAGTCGCATTGAGAGTTCATCAGTAACAATGTGCAATGCAAACTCATACTAAACTGATTTTTATCAAGCAGAAATAAGAAGGAACAAGTGCGAGTCGGACTCGCGCACGAAGCGTTTCGTAACATTACCACAAATTATATAATAGGTTTTACGAACAGATACTTTATCTCTCAAAGAAAACGCAAATACCTACCGTTTTAATACCTACACAAAAATACAACGGAGTGACCTTCAACGCGCCGCTCCCCGCACCGCGCGCGCCGACACAACGCTAGGGTTGTTGAGTGCCGACGCTTCTTTCAGATACTTAGGTGTCTTAGATCTAACTATAAATGTTTTAATAACAAAACTTCCGTGAGACATAGACATATTAAATATATTAATAACGGGTCACTCACGTGTCTTAAGTCGAAAACGCTCGACATGTTTCACTATGTACCGAGGAGCGTCATCAGGAGCTTGCGTCGACGGTGACGGACCGGCGCAGACTGCGGGCCGCAGCCCTCCGCGCCCGATGACTCGGCGCGGGCGCCGGTGGCGGCAGGGGGGGCGAGAAACTACCCTCGTTTACTAACTATAAATGTGTCGTAAAATAATTAAAGCCTGACCAGAAATATACATAAATGATCATTGTCAAGCGGGCGCTGTTATTCTCTATGTCAGTTCAGTATATATAGTATGAAAACATTCGTTCCAGTGAAATTCCGCAACATGGCGCATGATCATATTTTTACCTACATCTTTCTGAATTAGCTTTGAATCGTTTGTCTTTATCTGTCATTTTGACTTAAGTATGTATTTGTAAGAAAGGTATAAACATAATTTAATTAAATCAGGCCGGTAAAGTTTTATGAATAAGGGGGCTAATCTTTGAGTGTATTCTAATACATTTACTTATGGATGGTATATTTACTTTATTTATAAACCTCAATATTTAAACAGTGAATAGTGAATTTCATAAAAAAAATCGAAAAAAACTCTTTGATTTACGTTGCATAAATACATTACACCCTGGCCAGTAATTAAATTTCAATACTTCAAATTACACGTCATTCAAAATTCTGTGTAAGTTTCATTGCTTATTTATATTTGTTTTGCTGTGTTTTTTTGTAGTGTTTTATTAATATTTCCGGGCCTTGTTGTAAGCTGTGATATCAACGCATAAATCACTATATACTGCATTAACAGAACTGATGATATGGCCTTTTGTGCGGCGTCTAGAATTATCAGGTTAGTTAATAAAGCTCCGGACCACCATTTCTCTTTTCTCTATATGTTAAATAAAACTAGTTACAGTACCGGAGGGACACCATACGTTTTGTAATAAATTGATAACGCTCACCAAGCGCTCACCACGTTTAAATTTAGCGGGGTTTGCTAGTAGTCTATGCCGTGAAGAACAGAAAATATTGCACGCTATGAATCAATTATCTTTAGTTTGTTTCTCTATGGTAGCCAGTGTTGCCAACTTGGCATAATTGGTGCCAGATATGGCATAATTTCACACTCTCTGGCATCGAAAATTTCCATTTAGCATCTGTAGGCCGAGCACATGATTGGCGCGACAGTCTCGCCGCGAGATAGACTACCCGTCTTTTACTAACTATATGAATTAAACAGGGACGGGTAGTCTATGTCGCGGCGAGATACTCTCGCGCCAATCATGTGCTAGCCCGGCTGGCATCTTTTTTAGCATAATTTAGTGAATCAAGTGATTATGTCCCTAAGACAAGTTTGAAACCTACTTGGCAGTGATAGACAATCCATGGCACAACTGTCAAAGGAAATTTTATACATACGAGGAATTATAATAAGCCGTAACAGACTACCGTACCGCACCGCGACCTTTTTTTCATACGCGTTACCAATTAAATTGTCAATCAGATTGTGCGAAAAATTGTCTCGTCTACACCCACTAATTTTTTTGTGTTATCTACCTATATGGTATAGTCAATGTTAATGTCATGTCATATGTCATAATGGCCGGTTTTTTGTTACCTATAATATTTTAGCATCTTTTTAGCACATTTAATTTATTTAGCATATTTCTGGCATAATTTAGACATAAGTCTGGCATTTTTTCAAATTCCGAGTTGGCAACACTGATGGTAGCTGTCAACTTGACGTTTCGTATATTTACGCCTCCGCATTTTGATGATTTCGATCTCATAAGAGCTACTCGTATAAATAAAGCATTTATTTTGCAAGTAAACATTAAGATATTTTGTAGTTCACCAGTCGTTTTAGTGTTTTCGTAACTGTGAGTAAAATATTTTATATGACAGTTGTGTAGTTGTAGTAATAGGGGTTAGATAAACACTGTAGTTCTTATCATGTTTTTTGTTTTAATTTCGATAATACGGCTAATCTCCGTTAAAAGGGACTTGTAGATCGCTAAACAAACAGTCTATCTTGCCGTTGTTCGGGTAAGTTTCTGCATAAGATGCGTATAAATGTGGGAATGACATCAGAACTTAGTCATAGTTACTAGAGTTTGGTTGGTGTTAAATTTCACTGAAAGTAAGGATTGGTTGCCAACCGAAACGCGCATAGAAAAGGAATTGAAACGTTTAGTTAACATGTGTGCAATGTTCTTAGTTTAAATGTAGCTTTTATATAATATTACCTAGTTTATTTATGTTATTTAAATCTGTAGGTATTGTATTCTACCTATAGTAAACAAACTGAAGATGTTTTCATTTGATAACCTCTTTGATATAATTGTTTTGTTTTTGTGCAAGAGATTAGTTTGAGCACTATCAGTGAATGCAGTGGCTCTAGAATTGCTTTGTTTTTGAATGTGCACTGAGTCTACTGAGACTCATAAATAAAAATATTGACAAAACCTGCATACTGTAAAGTTATTTAAAGTTGTGTATTTTACAGTGTGCAGAGGTAAAGTTGAAAAACAAGTGAAAACAATTGTTTTTAACCATTCTCTAGGTACAATGATATTAATTTACAATTAATTGTGAAAAATATAATAAATAATTCAAATTTTGTAAATAATAAGCCAGCTGTTTAAATTGTTTGGTTTACAAATGGTAGATCAGCAATTGTCAGTAAGAACTTCAAACACTTAATTATAACAATACTTAATATTTGTAGCAGTTTTGAAACATTTTAGGGAGTACTTATAAAAAATGATATAATTCTCTATTTTACATCAAAAACCGAAGAGATGTAAAAGGGGATATTTGTTGTTTTGTCTAGAGTTATGGGTCAGACGCTCTCGGAGCCGGTGACAGAGAAGCAGTCCACAACATGCCAGGATTCACGCTACCTCATTGGCTCATCATGCATGCAGGTAAGCATAACTATACAATTTACTAAAATTGTTAACATGAAGTCAGCTACGTTGTCAATACGTTGCAAATAGCGACAAGCAAGTTGTTTCTTTTTGAAAAACATGCTGGATCTGGGTGCGAAAAAATTGTCTATGGCTAGGCGCTGTCTCACCACCATTTCGATGACTGTGTAAGGAACCAGCTGACCAATGGTCATTAGTTTGGTGCTATAACTTGTTTAACACAATCTATTGGATATAATAAATGTCAATATTGATTTGTTAAAATATTTTTAACACCAAATATCATATCAAATTTGGGATATTCTACCATAGGTTACTGGGATGTTATAATATTCCATTTGGTACATTAATTAACAGTAGCCGTTTTCCAAAAAGAATAAAAAATAAAATATTCCATGCTAGTTGTACCCTCTTAGCATGTATTGCCTCTATTTTCAGGCGGAGCTGTTTCCGTTGTCTCTATATTACTTTATTCTGGTATTATACAGGGCTGGCGCGTGTCTATGGACGACTCGCACACGCACATACTGTCGCTGCCGGACGACCCTGGGGTGGCGTTCTTCGCGGTCTACGATGGACATGGAGGTTGGTGTTGGTTCTGTTAATTGGTGAACCATCGGCTGGAGATTTTCAGATTTACGTTATACATCTTTCGGGCGAAGTTGACGCTAAGTCTCTTGACATTTCCAAGGCCTTTGATAGGGTTTCGCACGACATTTTTCTGCATATTACCTAATGACTCACGGTCACGGACTCTTAGAAACCGATCTATAATCAGGCGCAATAAAATTATCCCTTCCATTACCCCTTCCAAGAATTGCTAGGACTAAAAATTTTGTCACGACTGTCACGAGGGTTTGGTTTCCCCCCTTTCTCCACCTATTTGAGTCGAGGGTCCTTGTTTAAAACGTATATTTTCATGCCCCCATTTTATCAATGTGCCTTCCGTAGTGTGGCCTTAACTAACACAGTACATTCAACAACCCTGTTTTGTACGTAAACCTTATTGTGCGTTATTTTTCTTTGTCCATTGCTGTTTTATGTGACAATAAATGACTTTTATAGGGAAGACAGGAGAAAGCAATCTAATTGTTTATGGCGGTCCCTAGATAGCATATTAATAATATGTATGATGAGTGAGAGACAAAAGACGGACTGTCTTTAACTACTTACAGAAACCATATACAGTCAGAAGGCTAAACCTTCCAGTAAACTTCCCCCCAGTCTAAACAAAGTGGTCTGATTTTCAGGAGCGAACATAGCGGAGTATGCCGGTAAACATCTTCACAAGTTCATCACGGCGCGCCCGGAGTACCATCTGGGGAACATTGAAGAGGCTATGAAACAGGTAGTCTAATTCATACCATTCACAATAGTAATTTAATAGTGATTTAATAGTGTTACTGTTATTAGTACATAACTCGTATAGGTTTTGGTATTCACTTGAGGCCGTATGCTGCGTAAAGTGTTATATTAAATAAGTATATATTATTTGACAATCTTACACAAATTGATCTAGTCCCACAGTAAGCTTAATAAGGCTTCTAGTCTAGTTCCCGACGACGATACACAGAGTGATTCTATGTTTGACTACTCTGAAGGGTGAATATGTAGGTCATATAAAACGACTTTTACTATAGGGCCATTCCAACCCCGGAAACGCAAAAATAATCTGCTGTCTGGTACACTTCAGCGAATTGTGCATTCTTATGACAAACTTCTTAGAAGCCCGAATTAGGTGATGCATTTCTCCCATGAATAAGTTCTTTCTTGGTTCCAACCAATTATAGACAAACAATTAGGTTTTCATATTATTAGACAGCGCACAGCCTAATAGCGAGGACTCGGCGAATATATCATTATTTTAGTTAAACCGAATATCCATAAACTGTTATTACAATCTGAATCTTTTTGCAGAGAGAATAAGGTCGGTATCTGCATGTATTGTTTTCTTACAACTTCATCTTCGATTTCAACCATATGTGGAAACTCATTAGTGTTATTTTCGTTAATGACGTACACAATAACAAGGCCTCCGTTTCAGTTCTAACCATTGTAGACCTTAATGTTTTTACAATAAGTTATACGAATGGTCATTTAACTGTATAGTTGAGTTAATTTGCTATTCGTAAACCTTATTACAACAACATAGAGCCAGCGAATGGTTAGTGAATTATTGGTGTTAGTATAAGGAGTTCGCGTGTGAACTCGACCTTGCAATTAACGTTTAGCGTTGCATGTGATAAATATCCTTGCCACAATGTGAGGGTTAGGGTCGCCTGAAACTTAAATGTTAAAGCGAAGGTTCACACATTTTATAGGACACAAAACACGATTTGTGTCAATAGAAGAAAGATACTAGGCTAAATACTAAGGGCTAGTTGCACCAATCACACTTAGTATAGGTAATGGTCTGATCAAGTCACTCAACAACAAATTATAAACCTTCCTATACATAACTATAAAAAAAAAAAAAAAAAAAACTATATGCCAAGAAAAATCATTTTATGCCAAAACTGCCTTGCGTCATTTTGGAAAACAGCTGATACTCTTCAATCTGCTGGATTGAATTCTATCAAACATAGCTAAGAATCACCGCAAGGAAACTCGCTTTCACGTAAAAAAAAACGCATTGAAATCGGTCCATCCGTTGGGAGAGTTACGATGCCACAGAGAGGCATGTAGACAAACAGACATTGGCGTCAAATATATAACACCCCCTTTTTGCGTCAAGGGTTAAAAAAATTACGCCACTTACCTTACCATCCCACTAACCCGGGGTTAAGCGGTTAAACCGTTAACCCAGTGTCAAATTGTATACTAGTAACCATGGTAACTCCAGGTTTAACCAGTAAACCCCGGGTTACGGGGCGTTCAAAAATTACGTAACGCAATTTTCGAAGATTTTTGACCCCCCCTACCCCCCCGTGTAACGCGCCGTAACGTTTTCGTGTACCCCTCTCACCATACCTAAAAGTTATGTAACACCCATTTTTACCTAAAAGTCACAATAATGTTTAGCAAAATATAATCATAAAATTTAAGAAATGAGAAATCAGAAATCACACATCATCGCATTTATTCGTGGTAAACTATGACATACAAAAAGCGTATGAGCGAGCGTGTATGAGGCATATTATGCGAAAGAGGTATGTCAGGATCGTAGCAAGTGGAAATCCGTGGTCTCTGCCTACCACTCCGGGAAATAGGCGTGATTATGTATGTATATATGTATTTTATTTAATAAACAAAAAAACATTGTTACGTAACGCCTTGTTCCAACCCCCCTTCCCACCCCTGTAACGCATCGATGTTTTACAAGAAATCCCCCCTCCCCCCCAAATTGCGTTACGTAATATTTGAATGCCCCTTAGTGAAAGGGTGCAAGTGGCGCTAAGTGTGTGATGTAGCAAGAACAGCATCACACCTGCTAGCATGAGTTGCGTCCTCGCGCGCTACTCCATACATCTAGCGCGACTTCAAACTTCAAGTATGGACTCGTGCGCGAGAACGCAACTTATGCTATACCGCCTTAAAGTGTTATTATGCTATACCGCCTGCAATCGAATGCATTTTTTTAGGGGTTTCTAGACATGGACCAGGCTATGTTGGAAGAGGATATGCTTCAAGAGAAAGTAGCTGGTAGCACTGCCGTGGTGGTGCTGATCAAGGACAACACTCTGTACTGCGCCAACGTGGGCGACTCTAGGGCTATAGCGAGCGTCGGTGGAGCGGTTAGTAATACACGTTCTTAATGCCTTTTTAATTGTCATCATTGTCACCATCGTGATTGTAATCGTTAATATTATTTAACAGTTTTCACATTATATTGTCTTCGGTTACCGCGATAGTTACTCATGAAATAAAACTATGAAAACGGATTATATCGCGTATATTGAATTTATAATACATCCCGACGTTTCGAACTCTTTACAGCGTTCGTGGTCAACGGGGGGTGGTCACCCGTTGACCACGAACGCTGTAAAGAGTTCGAAACGTCGGGATGTATTATAAATTCAATATACGCGATATAATCCGTTTTCATAGTTTTATTTCATGAGTTTTCACATTGTTTGACTTATTACAAGTTCAAATCCGCAACGTAGGCTTCGTCAGGAGGGTACAACCATATAGACCGCGGGCCAGGAATATACCCTCGTGAACGTCAGCTGCCGCTCCGTTGGTGGGTTTGTGATGTGATGATTGTGTGAAGAAATTTGCGCCTGGCTCGCGGTTTGATAAATCAGCAACAGGCGTCGTCATTACACACAATCAATAAAGCTATATCAAAAAACAGAAACGTCTCATACCTGATCGTAAAGTGCATCCGCGCTAACTAGCGGACGCCCTTAAAAAAAATTGTTTATTCGGTAAATATTCGGCAATTCCAAACCGAACTATTCGGCCGAATACTAACATTAATATGCCGAATACCGAATAATTACCGAATATTCGGCCCATCTCGACTGTAAACACTTTCAAGACAGCATTGAAAAGCTTAAGGCATTTTTTCGTGGTCTTCGGGTTAGTCTCCAAAAAAAACCTAATAGAAGAGTATTATTAGACATCACTGCACTATATGATATACTCTCAGGTCGCATTGATAGTCCTTCTTTGCTGTCGGAGATCAATTTCTCAGTGCCATCTATTAGAACGCGTAATTCCGAGCGCTGCCTGTTTAGTCTACCCAGAGTTCATACCAACTATGCTCAAAATTCGGCCATAAATCGTATTCTAAAACTTTATAATAAACAATTTAGTAGTATCGACTTGTTCGACTGCACAAAATCAACTTTAAAAAACGAGTTCAGTCACTGCTACTGAAATCTAAAAATAACGACAATTGACGAAATCTAACTAGGTAAATAATTACACACCTTAATCTTTCCGTCTTCCATTACACACTCAGTCACAGTCACATACACACACACGAACACGCACACACAATCACTCAAAACATACACGGACACATGTTATGCAAGCCATATCTAGTTTGTATAGCTTGCTTTTTTACTCCCTTCTTTTTTTTGTGTTTCCACTTAGTTATTGCATGTTAATTGTACTTTTGTGGACATCTGTTATTGGCTATGTTTTCTGTTCACTATGATTTGTATTAATTTTTGTATTGCTGTTGATGCCCCAAATAAATAAAATAAAATAAATAAATAAATAAAAACCGGACAAGTGCGAGTCGGACTCGCCCGCCGAAGGGTTCCGTACTTTTTAGTATTTGTTGTTATAGCGGCGACAGAAATACACCATCTGTAAAAATTTCAACTCTCTACCTATCACGGTTCATGAGATACAGCCTGGTGACAGACAGACAGACGGACAGTGGAGTCTTAGTAATAGGGTCCCGTTTTTACCCTTTGGGTACGGAACCCTAAAAATTAACAACATAACCACCGCTTTCAGGTGGAAATGCTCTCATACGACCACAAGCCCAACAACGAAGAGGAGCTCCGCCGTATAACCGCAGGCGGGGGCTGGGTCCAACTCAACAGAGTGAACGGCAATCTGGCTCTGTCCCGTGCGCTGGGTGACTACGTGTTCAAGCGGAACTATAGACTGTCACCGAGGGATCAGATCGTCACTGGTAACACTATCATACTTTAGTCATTTGTGGTATTTTCTATAAAAAGGGACCTTATTTGCGATGGCGCTTACGCCATTATAAACGATGCTCCGAAATAAATACAATGCCGCACGACGCTGTGCGGCGTAAGCGCCATCGACAATAAGGTCTCTTTTCATAGAAAATGCCCCATTTAAATTGTATTATTTTTCTTATTTACTCGTAATGCATGTTAATTATAAGATGTATTGTTTTGAAAAGATGTGTCCCGCCGAGTTTGTTGCCGGTCCCATATTAGGATACCCTCCTCCAATTGAGGGGGGATTTAAATCTTCTCGGGGCAGAGGTGTAGGGTTAGAGCCGGCGTAGCTTTATTTGTCGTTCATAAGCGCATTTTAATATGCCTACATGAATAATAAACTATCTTTATCTAGGTTTAACGTGCAAAGGAACAGTTCCAAATAACAAGCGAGGTTAAATGAAATTATAATTAACCATGTATTATTGCAGCTTATCCGGACGTCCAAGTCAGACAACTGAACGACGATTGGGAGTTCATCGTGATCGCCTGCGACGGCATTTGGGAGGTCTTGTCCAATGAGGTAATTATTTATTAGTTTTACAATTTTAAAATATGCGAGACAAAGACATTAATTCTGATATATTTAAAGCGTGTACAGGATGAACGTAATTTAAAATTAATATTGCTGGGCATTTTTTGATCCGTTACGAGGATTGTCAAACGGAGAAGATACGTACGCACGAAGGCACACAGTTACCTAAGAGCTTTTACCCACTTGCGGTTGAAACCGCACTTTCATTTATAGTGTAGTTTGGATTTAACCGCCATAAAATGCCAACAGCGATAGTTTGGCGAGAGGTCGCAGCTCGCGGTGTGCACTGGCGGTTATGGCGCGTTTCTATAGTACAGCGTGACCGTGCGCGCTTCTATGGCCATCAAACTGCCGCCTATGCCTTGATAATCTAAGGCCCAGCCATACAAATGAAAAATCCAAAATTTGCCATTGAAATTTGAACCTATAGTGTAGGAAATAGAGTTGATATTGCGTTGTTGTAAAATTGAACGAAACAAAGCAAAAGCGACTCCAATTCCAATTGTGTATTTAAATTTCATCGAACTGAAGAACTATAAGTAGGACCTTGGGCCGTAGGAGGATAAGGGTTAAACTGTAATGTTGCAGGAAGTGGTATCGTTCTGCCGCGTCCGCTTACTAAGCGGGTGGGAGCCGGCCGCCGTCTGCGAGGCGCTCATGCAGCGCTGCCTCGCGCCCAACTGCGCCACGGGCGGCCTCGGCTGCGACAACATGACCGTGCTGCTTATTTGCATAAAGCCGTTCCCCAGCGCGCACCCACACATACCGGTCAGTACCGACTGTTGAACCTTACTGCGCCGAGATAAGGTCTACTACAGCGTGACAACATGACCGTGCTGCTTGTGTGCATAAAGCCGTCCAGCGCGCACCCGCACGTACCGGTCAGTAGAGACTGTTGAACCTTACTGCACGGAGATAAGGTCTACTACGGCGTGACAACATGAGCGTGCTGCTCGTGTGCATAAAGCCGTCCAGCGCGCACCCGCACATACCGGGCAGTACAGACTGTTGAACCTTACTGTACGGAGATAAGGTCTTCTACGGCGTATGCGAGATTCTGAAGGTATGTTGCTGGCGTTGTGAGGTTGTGAAAGATGCAATGCGAGAGTGAGTCATTATAAATGAAAGATTAGAAGGCAGAGAGAGATGAAAGCACAAGATAAAAACATTTGACATTGTCTTTCTTTGATTTATATAAACTTTCTGTGGACGACAATTTTATAATGCTTAAACTTTCTCTGTGTTGATGTTTTGCATGTTGTGTGTGTTTGCCTGTTAATATATATTTCTTTTCGCATGCTACAGTGAATGTACAAATTAACATTTACATTTTTCTAACACAAATAGAAAATAATTGGCTACTGATTGGTCTGTTTCTATTAATTAATATTTTTGAACACTAATTAATTAAATTTCTAACTGAGATTATATTTGTATAATACAAAAATATTTTCAGAAGCATGATTACCTCTTAAAGGTAGATTTTTCCGCATGAGAAAAACGATATTTTGTGACCTCGTTTGCGTGCTTATTATTATACCGTCTGAAGTCGAATATCGCACACACCTGCATGTTTCAGCCGTTCAAGCGGCTGCGATGAAACACATAGTATAAACGATATATTTTTCACAAATACAGCCTCATTCTTGCAGTCTACAAAACCTTATTATCTAATATCTAAAGTTGAATATCGCGTACACCTGCATGTTTCAGTCGTTCAAGCGGCTGGACGCGTCGCGCGCCAGCAAGCAATGGCTGCTGCCGTCGAGACGCTTCTCTTAACTCCACAAGCGTGTAGATCGGTCAAACTTATTCAAATGGCACTCTAATCCATATTAAGCATATTTTTTTAAGAAACACTCAATAAGTAAAAATATTGTCAATAAGTAGTCATTTTGTATTTGAATACTTCGATGGCGTATGCTGGACAAAAAAGTGGGAAGCGAGCGTAATGTACAAATGTGTATGCAGAGGTGCCAAGCTAACAGCTTTGCTGTCTTCCTATTACGTGAAATATCTTGTAGGCCAAAGGACGAGAACAATGGGCCTAATATAATATGCAAGAGCGATAGAGAGGCAGATAAAGAAATTTCGATTTTAGTTTTTCGCGGTAGGCTCTCTGAGCTCGGAAAACAATAGTCGAGTACATATGTTAAGAAAATAAGCGTTTATTTTGTATAACCTATCGCTTCTCACCGGTTCTATATCAAATAATATAGTATTAATAAAATAATTCAATTCTAAATTTAAAACTTCAACGTTGTTTTATACTCCATGATTTATTGTGACAGCGCTGCGTGATAAAGACAGCGTCCGTCTCTTTCAATAGCGTGGTATTAAAAAGTGACACATATTTTATCACGTGGGTAATTAAATTAAATTATCGTTTATTTCGAGCTCGTGGCTCATAAAATGTTAGTACTTACAATAAAACTTAAAAAACTATGTAAGTGACTATAAATATCTTAACTAAATTTACAGTTACTATACACTGTTACTGGGCTTGTGAAGTCCACAACAGTGCATTATGTACGGACAATCCATCCTTAATCGCCTGCTGGGAGTTGAACGAGCAAATACTAAAATCAAATTTGGCTGCAATTTTGTTTGCTTACCATCTCATTGTCCTAATAATCAATATGTCAATTTCGTAATTTACTACTTGAAATGTCACATTTTTAATATTGTCTTAAAACTTCAGGTGCTGAATATCTGTCCAAGTTTGACCGGTCTGAAATTAATGTAACCGTAACACCGGAAAGGTTGACCAGCTAGTAAAAAAAGTAAGTCTTCTAAAAATTTATAAAAAAATGTAAACGGTGTATGAAATGTACTTACTTACACGAAAAGAATCTTGGGAGTACAAAGGAAAACACTTAATCTTCCTAATTATAATCATCATAATCATAATCGTTTATTACTGATAAAGTCCATTAATAAATTTTAAACCTATTTTAACCAACCAAAACTATTTATAGCCTGGAAGCCTTCCTGGTTAAACACGGTTAAATCTTCCAGTGTGTTACGAACTGTGATTGAATAAATAAGTAAAACGTTTATATAATGGCATAAAATTACATGGTATATGTCCCGCTTTCTTAAACATACGACGTACAATGGAAATTGTTTTATTAAATTTATTTTACTGAATATTTCTCATGGGTACGCTCATCGGGCTTGTATATGTAGTATTGTTATCGTATTAGCGCCACTTGCACCATCCCACTAACCCGAGGTTAACCGGTTAAACCGTTAACCCAGTGTCAAATTGTACAAGTAACCATGGTAACACCAGGTTGAACCGGTTTACCCCGGGTTAGTGGAATGGTGCAAGTGGCCCTTAGAAAAATAAATTGTGGCTTTCCATTTGAGAAGGGTCTTTATGAACATGAAGCATAAGGACCCTTCTCCGATGGAAAGCCACAATTATTTATTACGTGACCAAGTCACGAAGTCAATCGTACTCTAGTTTTTACAAGCCGAAGGAAGAATAAGTTTCCATAGTGCGTCTAAACTTTATGCTGTTGTTTGTACCGCTCCGTCCGCCAACAAGAATTAGATACACGCCAGTGCAAAAATGTTTCCTATAGTAATTTATTCAAAAGCATCTTGATTTCAAAACAATAACTTAATATCAAGGCATTTCTGAGTGCGATAGTAGCGCAGGTTATATTTGCAATTGCGTGTACCTAGTTACATATTTGAAATCAATCTATGTTGTGTAGGATTTATATCTATTCTGATACGTAAAAGCCATAATATTTTTTAGAATGTATATGTATAAGTGCAATGCTTATCGCCAAAGTTAGTCGTAATTGTTCAATGATTCTAAATATTATTTTTAATAAAAATTGGTTTAAGCTGTGCACTTTCTGTTTAGTATGTGGTAAAGTAAGGACGCCAATCACGAAGACTGACGGGTGCTTTGCGTCCTTACTTTAGCTGCTGATGTACCTGACTAAAGTAAAGTTCTCACTGGGTTACATTTCGGTAGAGGCCTTTAAGTTTCGATTTATAGAAAAGTAAGACTGATGTGTGCCATGATTTCAATTGAGGAGGTTTTGTACATCAGTTATTGACAGTGAATGTTCCTACAATTTTGTTTGAAATGTCATGCGAATAACAACATTTTTCTAGTTCGTTTGAGCTTTGTGCGTAAAAATATAGTATTTTGAATAGAGTTAAACCAAGATAAGTCTGCAGAGAATTTGATAGCACATGCATGCATGGTGTTATTTTAAAAGTCAAACTTGTATGAAATTATGACGTATAAATAACACTGGCACGTGCGTGGCGTGTGCTGTCAAAATTTCTGCAGACTTCTTGGTCTAACTATATCAATTTATATTTGGTGTAAGTATATGTGTAACAATTATGGAAAAGGGTTAATTTTTCAGTAAAGTCTGGTTCAATGTGCTATTGCAATCGAGGTACTGGTTCCAATGCTATTAACTATGTCAATATCTTTAATTATTTGATGTATTGTGACAGTAATCCAATCGTGACTACGTGTTTAAGATAATTTTCCTATGACTTTTCGTGTGATAGTTTGCCTTGTTAGTTTCAGTTAATTATAATTCAATGAGTGAGTTTACTAGAAGATGTAACACAAGAAAACGATGCAATACAATAAAATATATTAATATTACCATATTATACCTCGCGTAAGTGACGCCACTTTTATAAGGGTCCAGGAGTCTTAGCACGGTACGCTTATCAACATGCCTGTCACGTTCTAACAAGTATGTGAGTGCGAAAGTGACGGACTTAGTGATAGGGGAAACCATGCTGCGCGGGCTGGTTATAAAAGGTATATAGAAGTGCCGATATCTCAAAAACTATGAGATTTTCATTAACGGTAAATTTGCTTATTCTTGTAGCCCATTAGCTGTTTTATAAGGGCCACTTGTACCATCCCACTAACCCGGGGTTAAGCGGATAAACCGTGAACCAAGTGTCAAATTCTACTGGTAACCATGGTAACTCCAGGTTTAACCGGTTAACCCCGGGTTAGTGGGATGGTACAAGTGGGCCTAAGTTGTTGGCTTTAGGGACACCCGATATAAACAATATTTATGTTCAGATTGCATTCCTCTACAAAATAAGACATTGTGTAAATATCAATTCTATACACATAAGCTTACTGTATGCATTTATGATATGGATAACCGGTACATTAAAAAAAAAATTGATCTAACTGTACAGGCTAGGTCTCATGTCTTATTTGATATACCTATATAACACGTCGGTTGCGATGATTACTGTCTCAAACTCATTCATTGTCTTTCGTGATATTACTTTTTGATAAACGCATGTCTTAAACTAATCGTGAGCTGTTTTTGTTTGATACTAACGAATATTTAAGTGTTATTGACTCATTAAAACCCACTGCGGCACTTACCACGCACAAATTAATAGGTAACATGGCGTAGGCATAGGCAGTGTAAATATGTTTTTTTTTTAAATATGATGCCATTTTTTTATATTTTATATCGTGCTAAGCGCCGCAAGGCGTTTTTAGATTTAGGCCGTTTCCTAACTTGTCGGTATAGTATCGGTACGTATAGTACGCAGTATTACCTACTTTCTGAAGGGTGTGGAGGGAAGGCGGGCTGCTATCAGGTTGCGTTAGATTTTTTATTTTTTACTGTCAAGTCAGGAAAGTGTTTCATATTAAAATTTCAATGTCGCTTTTTTACTGCATGTATCCGTTAATAAACATGAGTGGCATGTAGTTAAATGCATGGATTTGTCTGTGAACGTTTATTCCGTTTGTGAATTAAATGTTTTTTTTTTTATTCTAATGAAATTTACGATTTGTCGATATCGCACTGAACACAATTTGCTTTGGTTTTGTACTTACTTTGTGTTCTCAATAAAAAAATGATAAAATGTTTTTATTATGTTATTTCTTATTTAATCCCGAAATACTACCAGCTATTTAATCTTATTTTATGCAGATTGCGCCTCTAATTTTCAATATGGCCAATTTTTTTCTAACCAAAATATTTTTATCTAAACTATGACATATTTAGAATTTGTTTTAGGATTTCTCCATAGTTTGATTATCTGGTGTTGTCTTTTTTGCCATGATTTCAAATCCCTATTAGTAAAACTTATTTGCTGAAGAATTATAAAGGAATCGTCATAAATTTTACAGTACATATGGCACTAGTGCGTAAAAGAGCACTTTTCGTGCATATGTCGAAAGTTTAAAGGGCCATATGTACTGTAAAACGTTGTACGATACACGTGCGGATAGGTAATTCGCAACTCGTGTCGATTTAAAACACCCCCCGCGGTCGTGTTTTAATTTATCGCCACTCGTTTCGAATTTCCTCTTTTCCGCACTTGTATCGTAAATAACTATTATGTTATTGTGTCGTGCAGCCTCGTGCATGATTTTGTGGGTATATGTTATTTGGATTTAATGTTCGTTTTCATTTATATCATTGTTTATCTCAACTGCATGCTTTAAGGGTGAGTTACATGAACCTATTTTTAAATTAAATTTTAAATCTATATTGATTCAAGTTACTGAAAAATTGGTTGTTTGAAAGCAATAGGGTAAAATGGATGGCAATAAAAATATTTCGACTCCACCCACACCCTTTTTTTGTGGGAAAGTCATTATAGTCCGTGTAATCTAACTTTGCACCGGGTTGAACAGAACAAAGCGAGGGGGGTGTCACTACAAACGTAATATTTTCATAGAATTTTGACATTATTGATGTCATTGCCACACTTAGCCATTGCAAATGCTATGCAGAGTTAGCTTGGCCTAATTCTACTGTTGCTTTGAAATAAGCATAGAGATGGCATTGGTGGGTGGCCGCCATTAAGGTAGTTTATGCTAAATCAATCATTACCTCAAAGTTAAACCTGCCTTTTCTTTATAGGAATCCCTACCAGCACCTGAGCAGCTAAGTAGTAAGTTTATGACTAAAATGGAAGATTTACTCTACGTCGAGGACGACGAAGAAGATTTAAAATGAAGACGCAACAGTTAGTGTAAATGTGTACATAAATAGAGTATAGTCAAAGCTTTACGTACGTTTTGTAGGTTCTTGAACACGGAAACACAAAATTTATTTATTTAAATTTAACCGTAACATTAGTAAAAATTCCGATTATGTAGCTGTATTTGAAGACACGTTAAGATTGCTAAATAATATTTGGTAAAGAAGTCTAAATAAAACTTTTGCCCCTTTGCAATGATTTATCCATCTCGGATAACATTATTTGTGGGACTTGATATGTAGTCGGAATGTGTTCGACTGTACAAATATTAAAAATAAAATTAAAGAAGTTATAAAGCAGAACTCTTGCATTTAGAATATACGTCTCCATATAGAGACAAGTTGAAGGTTTGTACACAGCACGAGAAACATTTTTAAAGCTATGCCGGCGATGCTATACACATCTGCAAAAATTGACACATTTAGAATGAAATATGAGACTTCGCTGCAATTTGCACCAATGATTTGATGATACGTTTACATGCTTAAAATAGGGTAGTTGACACATATTGAATTTTATAACTAAATCTAGTTAAATAGATAGAAAATGAACAATTTATCACAATAAATTGGAATCTTAAAAAATATATGGGAATAATAAAATAAAAACCGGCCAAGTGCGAGTCGGACTCGCGTTCCAAGGGTTCCGTACATTTACACTATTTAAACAATGTTTTTTTTATGTGAAATGTCTTTAAAAACCCGTCGGATCGGATCTAAAACGAAGTAAAAGTCCGACTCACGCTTGACTGCACATTTCTAATAGGTTTTCCGGTAATCTATAGGTAAAGATCTATTTTGTGTATTTTTTTTTAATTTTTTGACCCAGTAGTTTCGGAGATAAAGGGGGAATGGTCATTCTTTGCCTATTTTCTTGAATAACTTTTAAACTAATTATCTTAAAATAATAAAAAAAAATATATTTGAAATTCTCACAATGAGCTCTTTCATTTGATATGTAACACGATATAGTTTGACAAACTTTTTTTAAAAAAAATTCTCACGTGTTTAAAATTAATTTGTTTACGTTACATGTCCATCTTTGGGTCACAAACTTACATATGTGTACCAACTTTCAACTTAATTGGTCCAGTAGTTTCGGAGAAAATAGGCTGTGACAGACGGACAGACAGACAGACAGACGCACGAGTGATCCTATAAGGGTTCCGTTTTTTCCTTTTGAGGTACGGAACCCTAAAATACAAAACCTTTTTTTAACTTTCAAGTAGGATAATATAACGGTGCCATTCGATTCCTTACATTTTATTTAAAAGAGTATTGTACAGCAACAATATACATAAACGCAACATTTCACCGACAAAATCGCAATTTCCTTGTTTACCATACATCGAAACAAGGCGAAGAAAAGCGGCTTCTAAGCACAGTGACGTCACGATGTGTTGCCTTTTTGTTAGAGCGTTTCGTCAGTAAAGCGCGGGTGCCAGACTTTGACCATCATTTGTGACTTTTGTATTGCTTTAACAATGGGTCCCGTATAGACACTTCTAACAACAAATATCTGCAACAGGTTAAAATTTGGCTCGTGTGCCCGTAAAATTTTCTGTCTACGACTGTAGTTATGTAAATACCTATATAAAATCGTATTTAAACTATTGTGAGACATACTAACTTTAAGCTAATTTTGCCGCTGCAGTACGTGACGCCCGCTCGTCGTGACCGCTAAGTACTCACTCATGCGCTGTTAGTGCTTGAGAAAGGAGACCTAGGCTCTCCGAAACATGTCGCGCGAGTGACTAAAAATACTTGAGTGAAACCGCAAAATTAGCTTAAAAAATATACAATGTTGTGTTTAGTAGTGTTATTGTTACGCGATTTGATTAAAGTGAATTGTAATGCATATTCGTGTAAGTATAGATGTGTAGATGATGTCAATTAATCTATTATCAAGCGATTTCCCAAAAAATCGCATATGTATATCGGTATTACTTTGAAAAAAAAAAACTCGTGTTATTTTGTCAATCAAAAGAAAAATGTGGTATTTATGTATGAGATGTATACATAGTTATGCCTTTCAACTTTGAGTGGAAGTGTGAGATACGAGATTTTTTCAAAGTAGTGCAGATATAGAACTTACAATATATCTGGAATTTCACACACGCTCTTGCACCTATCACTACCATCACAAATCTCTCAAGGATAACCGCATCGAAATAGGATATTTTTTCAGATTAATTAAAGCATTCTTATTCGTACAAACCTCCTTTCACCAAAAGAGGATATCCATCGTCATTTCCTTCTGTATAAAAAAGACATGGTTGTTCTGACCCGAAAATTAGAATCAATTAGAGCCCAATTTCTGGTTGTGTATTATTTTGCATTGCATAAAGGGAATGTACAGTTGTGTGTAAAAAAATATTTTTCACCACACCCGTTAAGGCTTTCTTTATTAGTTTTCAGGAAAGTACTTTAAGAATATCTAAAATTTTCATTTTCTATTGTGTTACATATTTACTTTTATGTTGATTTATTTTTATAAATATCTAAAATTTTCATTTTCTATTGTGTTACATATTTACTTTTATGTTGATTTATTTCATTTGTATCATTTTATTTTCGAGTGAACAAATATTTACACCTTTTTATATTTACAACTCTTTACACATTTGTTGCTATTATTTTTGTTGCTTTGTAACTTTTATGTCGTTACGTTTTGTAAAATAAATATGAAATAGTTATTTTCACCTCAGCAGCTCGAACAAGCCTACTTTCGTCACTCCCTGGAGTGAGGAAAATAGCTTTTTAATTTAATGAAGGCCATGAACTGCCACTTCATACTTCTATTACAAATTCGTTTTTTTTCTCTGTGTAATTCGAAAATCTTTAATATTTTCTCACTACTGAGGTGAAAATTTATGTGTCACACGAGAGCAAAGTTATTTTACAACTCGTGTTTTTGAGTCCCTCGCTACGATCAAGATTCTAACTTAGAATTACTCGCTTCGCTCGTGATTCAATTATAGAATCTTTCGCTTTCTCAGGACTCAAAATCAACACTCGTCAGAAAAACCAACTTTCTTGTTGCACAAATAACTATAGTGTTATAGGCTTTTATTTCGGTCCAATATTGTCAAACCATTCGTGCATCGGTCCAAAATATTTGCCAAAATATACCATATATTAAAGTCACTAACGAAAAGGAATTGCAAAATCGACCAATAATAATACCATTTAGAGGGTAAATAAAAAAAATACTCTGCCAAGTAGTGAACAATGAGTGAACAGGATAAAACACAAAATGGAACGTGACATTCGTTAAGATTATATAGTAGAGGTAGGCCAAGAAAAGTCTGCATCGATTTTGTTAGCACACGCAGTGTAAGTGTTATTTTAAACGTCAAACTTCTATGAAATTATGACTTAAGAATGACACTTCCACTGCGTATGCTATCAAAATCGTTGCAGACTTTCTTGGTCTAACTTTAGAAACTAATTATTGAATCATCTCTAGTAATTAAAGTGGATATTATATCTATATGGATTTACGTACATAGGTACTAACGAGTTATTTATAACTTTTTGGTATAGTAATAACCGTTTCTTATTTAAATTTTCCATGGAATTATAGTAGAAAATGCCAGGGTAAATAGAAAAAAATCATAAAAAGATGGATCCATATAGACTTTTTAGTATGAATGTTTTAATAATGCAGATAAATATCGTCGGGTCTATCTGTAAAGTTATAAAAATTATGATGTTTAAAACTTTGTAATCAATCATATTAAGTACGTAGTTTTACCCATCTCTTTATATGGAACCAAGAACAAAACACATCCATGACATGTCTTAACTTGTGAGTAGGTTTGTCACTTTGTCAGTAAAGGAATTGGATATTTACAATTTTATCAAAGAGTTTGAGTAGCATTTAACTAATTGTACCTAATAGCATTTTTGAAATGCCACTTGGTGAGGAATACCACTTGGTGGTGTTGACTTAATTTGCACGTGACTGAATTGTTCGATATATTTACATCTAAGTATAATACTAACTACTATCAAGATCAGTGATTAGCGAGAATGCCCTATAGACAAAATTATGGAATTACCCCAATGTACCGAACATTGAGCGAAAAACCCGGCCAAGTGCGAGTCGGACTAACGCTACCATTACGGCTAAAAAACGCAAAAAGAATCACGTTTGTTGTATGGGAGCCCCACTTAAATATTTATATCATTTTGTTTTTAGTATGTGTTGGTACCTATAGCGGCAACAGAAATACATCATCTGTGACAATTTCAACTGTCTAGCTATCACGGTTTATGAGATACAGCCAGACATGAGAGACAGACAGACAGCGAAGTCTTGGTAATTGGGTCCCGTTTTTACCCCTTGGGTACGGAACCTTAGTAATTGGATCAAGTTATGCAAATAATAGCAACATATACCTATGCTAGGCATATAAGTTTAGATTTTTACTCAGTCGCTTCTTTTTTGTAAGTATAGCAAAGTCGAATTGTTGATTGCAAAGTTATTTAGTCATATTTCTAAATGCACTAGTCATTTAAGTACCTATATAAAGAGTAACCTGGTGTGTACAGTACTTTACATTAAGAGGGGTAGAGTCCGTGTAAGCTAACTTTGCACCGACTTCAACAGAACAAATTGAGGGAATGTCACTATAAACGTATTTCTTTCATAGAAATTTGTCGTTAATGATGACATTGCCTCACTTTATCATTGCAAATGCCATGCAGAGTTAGCTTGGTCTGACTCTAGCTGCGTTTCAAATATTGTAAATTGCATCTTTTTGGCGCCTTACGTTTGATCAATAATGATTCGTCTTCAGTAGATTTATTTATAGGAAAATTTAATATTACTTGGTTGTTTACTTGATTTCTTAGAAATACAAATAACTTCTATCTTGAAAATTAATAGACGTTAATATTTTTATTAAAATTAGTTTGTTTGTGTTAAAATAATTTTGAGGGTGTTTCCAGATTTTGTAGAACTCCTCGGTTCGAAAATCTAGTCTTAATGTGTTGCAAATTATGAAACGCGCCTTCATGAGGAATAAAAGTTTTACATTTTTAACAAAGCGTTTTAATATTTCATCCTATACTATTAACCCATACCTCAGTAAAAATTAATTGAGGATTTCTTAAAAACTTTAAAAGCGAAATTGAAAAAATAATAATAACGGAACTGAAGTAATTAACTGTCTAATCAAATGTGAAACTATTAACTATTAAGTTTTCATTGTTTTTATTGCTCATTTCTATTTCGCATTTTCAACTACTCAAAGGTTATCTGGAAGAGATCGCTCTTAAGCGATAAAATTGATTGTTATTTACCTTTAATTTTAATATTTTTTAATATGTTGTATTCTACATTATAAGTATATCGATAGGTATAGGTATTATCGAAAGTCGATAAATGAGAAGTCCCTAATGACAATTCAAACTGTCACGAGAATTCCGGCCTCTGCTAATACTACTGTACTGTATTTTTACAAGTATGTCAAGGTGTCGTTTTTGTTTAATCTCGTCAAACATTTCCCAAAACCCATATTTCGGTTATCCGAACTTTTAATTGTCCGAACTGGTGTCGGTCGCAATGAGTTCGGTTAATCGTCCACTCACTAATGTTAAAATGAGCGTAAAACGTGAACACAACCACGTGACAATAAAATTAAACTCGGACTAATTAGTTTAGCTACACCCCCCTATATAAGGGTAGGAGGGCGGACTAGCGCAGGAGTGGCGGCGCGCCAGCCTCAGCGTTCTCTACTGTGAGTATTTTTTAAGTTTAGTTAAGAAAGTGATCAAAACACGCAACAATTAGTGACGTAAGTTAAGGATATGCAGGTATCAAGCAATAAGTAACCATATTTCAACTGTAGTCTCAGGATAGTGATATCGTAATTAATATAATATATGATAAAAAACCGGCCAAGAGCATGTCGGGCCATGCTCAATTTAGGGTCCCGTAGTTACTCGACCGTCACAATAGGCTGCTTTGAACGGGGGCTATTTAAATATCATGTAGGACAAACCTTGGCTTATCGGTGATACTTGGTAATTCGGTGATACTGCATTATTATCTTACACAGCTCTCACCATGAGGAAATGCAAGCTATAAAATCGATGGCAGCTATCAGTTTTGATGCTTGCAATCGGGTTGGCAGCGATTTAATTGCTTACATTTCACCATTGTGAGCTTAGCGTAAGATAATAACGCAGTATCACCGAATTAAAGTATCACCGTTAAGCCAAGGTTTGCCTACATAACAAGCAAAAGGGTTTAATTTCGAAGCAAAAGGAAGTACTTTCGCAGCTCATTGTACGTCTTTTTACTAAGAAGGGAAGATTTATCGTGATAACTCCAAAACGGCTTAACTGACCATGTTCACTATAGTATTAATTGAATATTTTTAGTAGACAAGCCATACCAAACAATGAAATTGTCGCAATCACAACCTGTATCACGCGACCAAAACATGCAAAATGAAGTAACAAGTCGTGCGTGAGATGCGCGTCAATCACCAAGACGGTTCACTAGGTCGTATCAAAACCAGTTCAAAACAATAACAAATTGTTAAATTAGAATCCACCCCATACTCACAACATTTAATCATTAAATGCATGATTTACCTTGAACAACTTGAATATCTTACCAATAGGTTTTGTATGCATGTTGATTTCTGTTGAATCTGTGAGCTGTCCAATGCTTGGTATACATTTGACAACAATTGTATACATTTGTTAACCCTTAAATGCATATTATGTATTTAAGGGTTAACGAATCGGTTGATAAATGCGACATGTCGAGTACAGCCGGACAGACATACGAAATAATATTTGCCCAAGCTAAAACCAAGGTTTTCGCAGCGGCCAAAATGATGTAGGTAATGTTAAAAATGACCCAAGATCTAGTTCAAGGGAATGAGATAACAAAATGTTATGTTATAATATGTATATGTTCATTCTTACGTTGGAATTACCCTTCGAAGTTTGCTGTGTCATTGTTGTGCTGGATATGGCCTCGGTTCTCGGCCTATTTGCCGTCTTTTGTTTTACTTAAGAACATACGCTCAACAACCTACTTTATTGTAATAGATCTAGGCAGTCTGAATACATAATAAATATTTTCTGAATACACAAATATACCTAGTCCCACAGTAAGCTCAATAAGGCTTGTGTTATGGATGCTAGACGAAGACATGTAATATTTATATGTAGTAAGAGTCGTTAGACCAAAAGTCTGCAGAGATTTTGACAGCACACGCAGTGCCAGTGTTATTTATCAATCAATCAATCAATCAATAATAATTTATTTCGAACAAATAAGTCCATAATGTGTATATCTACGTCATAATTTCATAAAAGTTTGACGTTTAAAATAACACCTGTACTGCGTGTGCTGTCAAAATCTCTGCGGACTTTTCTTGGTCTAACTATAGATATTCTCGTCTAATACCCACAACACAAAGCTTAAATATTGAGCTTACTGTGGGACTAGGTCGATCTGTGTGAAATAGTCCTATAATATTGAATATAAATATTTATATTTCTTACAT
The DNA here is from genome assembly GCF_947568885.1 of Cydia strobilella. Taxonomy (NCBI): domain Eukaryota; kingdom Metazoa; phylum Arthropoda; class Insecta; order Lepidoptera; family Tortricidae; genus Cydia; species Cydia strobilella. Next base: position 11,809,385 of record NC_086054.1, read on the forward strand.
AGATAGAAAACATCCATAACTAAAAATACGCAAGTATTTGTGATAAACACACAAATAAATAGCCTTACCAGGATTCGAACCCGGGCCATCCTGCTTCGTAGGCAGGGCCACTACCGACTAGGCTAGGAGGCCGTTTAGAGTAACTAAACTCAAGTTTAGTAGGTACTTAGGTACAATCGAGGACATTTCCGGTGAACCACCTTAAGGCCAAAAATCGTTTAAACGTCTTGGAGACGGTCAGGCGATATCATAAAAGTAATGACCAATAGCATGGCACCTAAAAATGTGGGTGTTGAAAAAAAAAGGTTCGCTCCGGTAAAGTTTATTGCCGTTAATTGTCTTTGTAAAATGCATTCTAATTGGTTATCTTTATGGAGAGGCGAAGCTTAGCCTAAACAACAACAACTTATAAACTGTCCTTACTACCTATTGTTTGTCTAATTACCTATGTTTAGCTTTTTCATTACTAAGGCAAAGAATACTAAATGCATCGTAATTGGTTATCTCTATGGGAGGCGGAGTTTAGCTCGCTCGTAAGGATCGAGGTAAAATTGTTCTGAAGTGGTTCACCGCGAATGTCCTCGATTGTACTAGAAGCTGTGTCTATGGATACTCATATCATAATCCCTAACTTAGACCTGTAGAATATACAACAAACAAACGCCTACATGTACCTACAATTAAATTACCAGTGTCATATGTGGGTGACGGACGGTGTCGTCAGGATTAGTTGTAGGGCTTCGCCGGTCTTAGTGTCGGTACGGCAACATTCAGGAGGAAATTCTATAAATAAAGGCATTGTAGCTATAATTTATTTAAGAACTATACATGGATGTTAGATGTGACTAATTTTCAGGTTGGTATAGTCACTTTCAATCAAGTATCAATAGAGCGGATGAAACAACGCGCCAAAAGTATTACTACCCTCTAATAACACGAACAAAAAAATAGGAATAGAGATACATATTTACATATATCTCTATACTAAAAAATATCAGCTATACTCTAATAGTTTTACACATTGAGGCTTATTTCTTTTAATAGAGCTTTTTATTTGATAACTCCTAATATCTCTGACGTGTGGCCTCCGGGTAGGTAAAGGGTGACGTACAAGTGATACGCGCAACGGTCGGATATTAATTGTTTATTATAATAAAATGTGCGGGCTTATATAGGAAATCATTTCCTTTGTTCTCTACACTAGGTCTAAGTACAAGGTTGCGGGAAATGTAGCATTATTTTTATGTTTGCAATATCGGATTACATGGTATCATATTACATTCGGAAAATGAACAATTAATTTATTAAATCGATTCGCGGTGTGTGGCCTCAGCTGTGTGAGTCACTCCATGCTACATCTCTACTACCTAATATTTTAAATATGAAAGTAACTGTCTGTCTGTCTGTTACCTCTTCGCGGCGCGAAGTTCGCGTTTAAAGCGCTGAATGAATTTAGATGAAACTGGGTATGGATATAGTTTGAGACTCTGCATGGATGGACATATGATAGTTTATATCAATCATAATCAATCCACGCAGACGAAGTCGCGCGCAAACGTTAGTAGTCTTAATTTTGTTTGACGCGTAATTACATACGCTCCAATCAACTACCCAATCTGTCTGTATTTGTACTAAAATTACAGTTGTCTGTAGGCAATGTAAAATTTGGTATTAAAAAAAAACTAAGTAACGTATATATATAGTAACTGGCTGTGGGTAATTATAATTGGCTCGTCTTGGCGTGGGCACTACCGTGCCCCCACGTTAAATAAATGTTATCTGCCACTACTGAGGCTACGAAAGATTTAGACCTAGGTACTTAATATTTAAACACTCCGAGTAAGAAAATGCCAGCACTACCATAAATAAATAAGTAAGCTTAGAATCCGCACTTCATACATCAGTTTCCTTATATAATAATAATAATAGAGCCTTTTATTCCTTAAGTATACAATTCATTTTACTTATATTTATTTATTTATTTTTAATTTAAGGACCCCTTCTGGGTATAGGCCTCCTCCAACTTTTTCCAATGTGTTCTGTTTTGTGCTTTCTTCATCCAACTTTGTCCAGCTATTGGGACAATATCATCTATCCACCTGGTATTTGGTCTCCCTCTGTGTCTTTTTCCATGAGGTCCCTGCCATTCTGTCACCACTTTGGTCCATCTCTGGTCTTCTAATCTGGCTAAGTGGCCTGCCCACTTCCATTTTCAGTTTCCTTACTTAATAAATAATAAGTTACATGGTACATAAAACGTATTATTAATAAGTTCTAAACTCGCCTAAAACTTGATACTTATTAAGCTTAAATTTTGTTACTAATAAGTTTTCGAAAACTCGCTCAAAACCTGTTATCTATTTACGGAGTGAGCACTCTCAACTTATTTTTCTCTATGGCACTATTGGCACTGCGAACCCAAACTTAAAACACATTTATTTTTCTTACATCACCCTTTCACTCCGCACTTCAAGCCGTTTTCAGTTTCGGTCCCTTAAAAATATACTTAAACATTAGTTATATGATCCTGTGAAAACATTCTCAAAATGGCGTGCCATTTTCATTTAAAAGTTTACCATTTACTTTTTTTCGAAAATCAATCAACTTTTGGGTTATTTATACTCAGAATCACGAGGACTATCGGATTAAAAAGAAAAAAAAGTCCCTAAAAAATGACAGTTTTGTAACGCATTTTCACATACATTTTGTATGGACGGTTACAAAACTGACACCCAAAATATGTATACAAAAAAAAGATGACGTCATAACTCCTCTCCTTTTTAGGGTGGCAAATGGCAAAAAACGGAACCCTTATAGATTCGTAATGTCTGTCTGTCTGTCTGTCTGTCTGTCTGTCTGTCCGTCCGTCCGTCCGTATGTCACAGCCACTTTTCTCTGAAACTATAAGAAACTTGAAACTTGGTAAGTAGATGTATTCTGTGAACCGCATTAAGATTTTCCCACAAAAATAGAAAAAAACAATAAATTTTGGGGGTTCCCCATACTTGGAACTGAAACACAAAAAAATTTTTTACATCAAACCCATACGTGTGGGGTATATAGATAGGTCTTCAAAAATGATATTGAGGTTTTATAATATCATTTTTTTCTAAACTGAATAGTTTGCGCGAGAGACACTTCCAAAGTGGTAAAATGTGTCCCCCCCCCTGTAACTTCTAAAATAAGAGAATGATAAAACTGAAAAAAAATATATGATGTACCGTAAAACTGTACAACTTTGCCCGCTTTTTGCAGTCTTTTACTTTTTTTTCAAGTTTGTTGGTCCATATTGCATTACTTATCTGTGGCAATAACATATTGACATACTCTTCTTTGTGTGAGTGAGCAAACCATAGTCGAAATAAGTTTCTGTACTGTAGAAAATGGGTCTTAAACAGGCGGGCCAAAAAAAAAAAAAAAATTAAGATTGTCCACTTTTGCTTACAGTCTCTTAACTCCACGATTATCGACTTTATGGCCATGAATCAAATTCTATAATCCAGAATAAACATGGCATAGTTTTGTCGTATAGGTATTAAGTCACTAAGTTCAGTAATTCACCTCCAAACTTATGTGGGCAAAGTCATGAAAAAAAAAATTGCGATTCTTCATACAAAATCCTAAATATGCTAGGGTTGTCAATTATAAAGAAACAATCAAAAATCAACATATTTTTTTTTTAACTGCAAAGGAAGTATACAAAAATATATAAATTAACAAAAATATTAATTATTCAAAAGCACTGCCATTTTTACTAAGCATTAAAAGTAGGTTACTACAGATAACATAACAAGAAACTTTTTTAAACTGCAAAAGAAGTATAAAGTAATATAAATAAAGCAGTTGTTGCTTATATTTCCTCTTAAAATTAGCAAAATAACTTTAAACAACGTTATAACATACCTACTAGTGACAACCCTAACGGTAAAAATGTGCTGGGCAATGTTGTGAAAAGTGATACGTAAATACGATCATGAAATTGCCCACGATCATAATTACAAAAGTAATGCATATAACGTGTTGAAACTTCGTCTACATCGTTTCTAAGCTGCATATTATTTACAGTTAAAACTACATCCCTGTAGGACTCTCCTGGACCGATATCCTACCGAAGTTTTTTTAACTTTTTTTGCCCGCCAAAAAACACGTCCTCACTTGAAGCCGGCTCACGCGTGACTGAAGTTAGGCACACGTCAACTAATAGGCCAGTGTTATCAGCAATATGATTAGCTATAAACCACAGATTGAAAGGGAGGTGTATCTGTTACTAGTTTTATGATATTTCGCTTCTACTGAAATGTGATGCGGTGGGCAAAGCTATATTGAAAAGGCAAAGTTGTAACTTTCTACGGTACATTACCGTGCAAACTTCCACCGAAAATTGGTTTGAACGAGATCTAGTAAGTGGTTTTTTTTAATACGTCATAAATCGCAATTTGCCTTTCACTCACGTTTCACATAAAAAATACATTGTTTAAATTATGTAATGTACGGAACCCTCGGTGCGCGAGTCAGACTCGCACTTGGCCGGGCTTTATTTTATTTTTTGGTGCTTCGGGTCAAATTGATTTATATGGACTAAGATCAATCGTGCGACTTTCATAGCTTTCTAAAATGGTATGGTTTCAGTGACCGCTGAAGGGGCGTTCTGCGATTTACATCATGGGGGACAAAAAGGATTTGGAGAGCGTAAGTTTTAATTTTTATTCGACTCATGATTTTTTTTAGATACATTTGTATGTACCTACCTAGGTACATGTCCTATGTAACGTAATGCCTCATTTACCTTAGCGAGTGAAAATCCATAACCTCTGCTACTCTGTGGGAAATAGGTAGACGTAATTATAATAAAACGCAATACCTACATAATACATGTACTCCGGTCGTAACTTTAATTGTATTGTCCACAGAAGGGACCTTTTTCTGAAATGTGTTTGACCCATTAACATATCGCCATTCTCGTGACATGGCCGCCATTCGTTATTATTTTAATATCCTATATCCTCTTTAAACTTCGTCATTACCCATCTGTTTCTCAGTGTGTGTATCACTTGTAAAATACATGGTATGTTAAAAATGCAAGGGTAAGGTGGTAATATGCACGTACTTGAAATGGCAGTCAGAATTTACTTTTGAAGCTGTCAGGACAAAAACAAGTTTATTATTCTCCGTAGTGGCATTCAAATCGCGTGTCTAGCTCTCGTCTTAACAAAACCCGCCCCGGGTAAGGATTAAGGTGCGTACCTTGGCGTAATATAGCGACGAGACTACTTTTGAGGCACACGAAAAAAAGTACATACCTACTTATATTAGGTCAATCAAATTAGATCCATAAATGCGTTTTGAGGAATTAATTATATTAATTATACATACATTTTCAGCCCTTTGCTCTTAAACATTTACTTAATGGCATAGAAACACCTTTCTTATTATTGGCATAGAAACACTCGTATGATCGTTAGAAATACTTTGAAAAATTGAAATGTACCACATGAAATAAAATCAAAACTTACTTACTTCCATATTCTAAACGAGAATTATGTCCAAAATACCTTTAATATGCATGATAGTCCATTGTCGCCCTCAGAGTCATGCAATCTACCTCATCGATCTTCAAAGTATTCATCTTGATGTTGATGTCCTCTTCTAACTGAATCTGTGTCTGCGACAGATAACGAATAGCGGCCGTAGCGTCTTGGAGCATCTTCTGCAGCTGTTCAGTGCTGTGACGAAGCATTTCACATTCATAATACAGGGCTTGGCTTGGGGAATCTTTTACTAACTCGGCGCCAACTCTCTGAGCCCTTCTCCCAAGCCGCGTATGCGCCACACCGATGTATCCTTCTTTATCAGCTATGGCTTTCTTCAACAAATCAATATTCTTTTGCATGGCATGAGCCTTTTCCATGACGTCACGATGCATATCCTCCAGGTTGCCTTTAGCGAGCTTAGTCGCTTGTATACGCTCGTTAAATGCATGATTGCATTTGTTATAAGCCGCCCACAAGTCGTCGACGACCTGCTTCAATAACGTGTCAATAAATACTCGTATCGGGCGGGCGGAACTCACTTCTTTCGCTGCCTGTTGTATATTTTTAACGGAATAGAAGTTGTATTCTTCGGTTGATATGTCTGCTGGGTCCATATTTGTGTAACCTTCGTAAATAGATAAACACATGTCTGTTGGTTTTAATGTAAGCGAACCTTTATCGGCATCAATAGCAGCTTGTTTGTATTGCAAATCACGATCGAGCTGGTATCGCGTGGAACGCAGGCGTCTCATTTGTTCATTCAACTGCTCTAGAGCTCGCTTCAAAAGGCTTTTAGCGCCAAGAATGGTTGATATTTCCTCTTGTAAAGCAACTTCTACATTGTCGACCACTAGATCGATTCCTAGCCTGCCGTCTCTTAGCATGAGACATTTTTTACATATATTTAAAGCATTTTGTTCTAAAGAAGCCAGACAATCTTGCAGTCTAGTTTTATACACACTCATAGCTTCAAGTTCGATGCAGATTTCTTTTCTCTGTAAACATAACTCCTTCTTATTAAATTCAACATCTAATATACGTTCTTCAATGCGCCTTTCGGAAGTAGCTTTTAATATGTTGCTTCTGTCTTCTGTTTCTTCCCGGACTCTCTGACATTCTCCAAGGACCTTGTCGGCTAGTTGTTGCTGGTCCGTGGTGATCCTGCTTTTCGCGTCGTTGTTCAGTTTCCATTCGGCGAGGGTAAACTTGGCTGTTCTTGGGGGTATGCATACCAATTCTTGTTGCGATAGCATTGTTGTTGCCACTGGAGCGCCGATAACATGGCGAATCCCAAACTTAGTGTCGGCCATAGTTGAATTCTTTGCAATTAGGTAATCTTAACAAATCACGAATAACACTTAGCTTTAACCACGAAGGTGTACTTACAATTAGTTAAGAATATATTTGTGTGAGCTTTAACCACGAAGGTGTACCTATAATTAGTTAAGAATATATGTGTGATTCTTAAAACGTAACGCGAACTAAGTTTAGTAATTGACTTAACTGTTTGTCTCCATGGTAACAAAGGCGTTGCTGTGCGTGCAGCATGTAGATAATCCCCTCCGTTTTAAATAAAAACTGGAATCGCTTATATTACCGCCGGACATTATGAAAGCATTTTTGCTTAAGATGAAACGGAGACGCTTTGGTCGGGCTTCGCGCTCGCTCGCTCGTTATTGAGCAGTGAGATGCCTGTTCGTTATAAAAAAAACCGAGGGTTACCACTTGGTTACCACAGGGTTACTAATATAACCTTCGTACGTACGTACACAGTCAATAATATTTTTAAAACACTTGTTCACTGTCACAGGTTTGACCTCAGCTTTGACAACCATATGACAACGAAATGATTTAACTGTCAACTATTGACATTGACTATTTAAAATTACATATTTGTTGTCTCCTTACAAACATTTTTTAGAAAATTATTTAACAAAATGACCGACGCACAATTTGGTGTGCGCCACGTAATTGGTGCCCCGGTGGCCACGACGCGCCTATCAGAGCAGGCGATCGTCTGCGTACCCCCCAGGTCCGCTAAGTTCACTCTCGCAGAGTGGAAGCTTAACAACGACGCAAGAAACAGAAACGCCGAAGACCAGGCCCAACTCGCCGACAGGGTCCTTAAAGAATGTGAGAGAGTCCGCGACCAAACAAAAGAAAGCGCGAAACTCTTAAAAGAAACCACGGACCGGCGCATAGACGAACGAGTTGGTGATGTTGAGTTCAATAAAGGAGAGTTGAAGGTACAAAGAAAAGAGATTTGCAATGAGCTAGAAGCTTTAAGTATGTATAAGACTCGGCTGCAAGACTGCTTAGCTTCACTGCAATCGAATGCTCTTACGATCTGTAGAAAATGCCTCATGTTGAGAGACGGCCGGTTAGGAATCGATTTGGCTGTCGATAATGTTGAAGATGCGCTGCAAAATGAAATAACTACTATTCTCGGGGGCCAAAGTCTTTTGAAACGAGCTCTTGAGCAGTTGAATGAACAGATGCGACGACTGCGTTCCGTTCGGTACCTACTAGATCGCGATTTGCAGTACAAGCAAGCTGCCATCGATTCCGATAAAGGGTCACTCACGTTAAAACCGACTGATTTATGCCTGTCCGTTTACGAAGGCTATGCAAATCTAGACCCTGCTGATATTTCAGCTGAAGAGTATAATGCGTACTCCGCGAAGAACATCCAACAGGCAGCACGAGAAGTGGCTTCCGCTCGGCCGATACGCATATTCATTGATACTTTGCTCAAACAAGTTATTGATGATTTATGGACATCCTATAACAGATGCAACCACGAATTCAATGAGCGTATTAAAGAGACTCATATTGCAAAAGGGAGGCTGGAGGAGATGCATCATGAGACGGCGAAGAAGATTTGTGACATGCAGAATAATATTTTAGAGTTGCAAAAGGCTCTAGCTGAAAAGGAGGGGTACATAGGTTTGGCGCACACGAGACTTGGTCGGAGGTCTCAGAGAGTAGGCGCTGAGTTGGTGAAGGATCCTCCAGGGCAGTCCCTGTTCTACGAGTGTGAGAGCCTCCGGCACAGCGTGGAGCAGCTTCAGCAGATGCTACAGGAAGCCACGGCCTCTCTGCGCTATTTGCTGCAGACACAAATCCAATTGGAAGAAGATATCAACGTCAAGATGAATACTTTGAAGATTGATGAGGTGGATTGCATGACTTTGAGAGCTACTATGGACTATCATGCCTACTAATTATGCCAGTTGCTTGTTTATTATATTAAAAAAAAATTCAATATGGGAGTTTTTCAAAAATTGGGGTTGAGTTTTTCGTAAATAACAATGTCTTTCTTTGAAATGAAAATTTTACTGGGAAATTTCTACAAAGAGTACCGAAAAAATTTAGAAATACATTTCTTTTCGAAAAGCTTTATGAAGGCAAATCAAAACATCTTTTACCATTTTTATACTTACCTACTTCATGGAAATAATAAGCACCTATTTTCCCGAATCTGAACATGATTTCCATATATTTATACGCGTGTGCATTATTCTGAAATGTAGTTATTACTTCTGCATTACTCGTTAACTTATGCAATTAGAAATGAGAACGACTTTTGCCACTTATTCTAAACTAGCATCACTTGTATAGTTTTTTTATACAAACTTATTTTGCTATATTTTACTTTAAGTTGGTGAGTTATGGACATTATTATGTTTTCAATCTCGTACACTATTAGTGCACTGAATAAATTATTAAAGTCTGTGTCATTATGATTTTATTTGATTGAAACACTTAGGCCCACTTGCACCATCCCGTTATGTAATTTAAATAGATACCTACATATCATTAATATGTAATAGAATCTTAATGTAATAGTAAATGTTTTATGTAATGTAAATGTGTACAGCTCACCCGGTATTGTATTGTCCTAGTCCTAGCTCTAAGTATATTGATTTGCATGGTAGGTTTTAATTAATTGTACTGTTTAACATTAGTATTTAAGTTTTTTGTTACTAACACTTCTATGGGCCACGCCTGAAAATAAATGATTATTTAATTTAATTTAATATCTACGATCTGTGCAAGGGCCATCAGAACAGACACAATTTATCAGGTTTTAACTATTTCGATTGCCCTTTTTTGGCTGAATCACAAACAGCTGTTACAGGCGTCCATAGGCTACGGTAACTGCTTACCATCAGGCGGGTCGTATGCTTGATTGCCACCGACGTGGTATAAAAAAAACAGCCAAAATAAAACACGGAAGTTGTTGGAAGCATTTTTTGTTATTAAATTATATTCGTCAGTGATTTTTTTAGTATTTGTTCTAGCTTTTAAGTTTCGAAAAGCCTTCATGACTTGACGTCAGGTCTGTTGTGTCTTAGACAAGAAATGAAAATTCGATACAATTCTTTTGCCTAGATTTTGCTCGGAGCAAGCTAATTGTGCACAGATTTGCAGTGATAAAGTGTGAAAAGGGTCACCGTAAAATATAAATCATATGAAAATCTAACGTTTATATAAGCTCTATCGCACTTTAAAGTTAGATTAAACGGATTGTACCCTGCCTGAGCTTAACGTGTTTTAATTCTTTTTTTTTACCACCAGCGTATTCGAAGCCTCTCAATCTTCTGGGCGTCATTCGGCACGGTGGGCTTAGAGAACTTCCAGCTGGCTGGCATCAAGAGTTACACTCGCTTCTCCTCATGTTTGGCTCTTACTCCGTGATCAACGTCATTGTGCTGCTGAACCTGCTCATCGCTATGATGTCCAACTCTTATGCTATGATTACCGTAAGTAACCTAAAAAACGTAGGGGATGCGGTCCGTAAATCCAATCCGAAATTCGGCTGTCTCATTCATTGCTGGTCTGGCGTTGAAATTTCCTATGGGAGAATCAATGTTTACTCGCGATTTCAGGGTTGGTCCCATAGTAAAGGTTGCTCAGTATGACCTAAATATGAATGGGCATGAGTAAATGTTTTTCGTTCATAACATACTGTATAATATTGTAAATAGTAAAATATCTCTTCTTTTCTTGGCTCTGGGAAACAAAAACGTGCGTAGGTTGGCCGCAGGTATACCGTATTATTTCCAAACGATTGTTTTTAGGGTTCCGTACTCAAAGGGTAAAAAAGATACTAAGATACTAAGACTCCGCTGTCCGTCTGTCCGTCTGTCACCAGGCTGTATCTCATGAACCGTGATAGCTAGGCAGTTGAAATTTTCACAGATGATGTATTTCTGTTGCCGCTATAACAAAAAATACTAAAAAGTACAGAACCCTCGGTGCGCGAGTCCGACTCGCACTTGGCTGGTTTTTTAACCGACTTCAAGATTTCAAAGGAGGAGGTTCTCAATTTGGTTGTATGTTTTTTTTTGTTTTTTTTTTATGTTTGTTAGTCCATAACTGCATCATTTCTGGACCGATTTTGAAAATTCTTTTTTTGATTATAAGTATATACATCGTTTCGTCGTCGTTTTGATTATAAGTATATATGTAGATTGGTCCCGTTTTTGTCAAAAAGCAGTTCTGATGATGGGATCCATGAGGAATCGAGAGAACTCCTCAAATATTAAAGGCATACATATAGTGATTTTAGTATTTTCATCAACAAATCAAGCACTTACATTTAAAAAGTGACATTTGATGAAGTGGAACTGCTGATGATGATCAGAACGGAACTCTTCAATGACGCATAGTTGACGTTTGGCGATTTGTCCTCTTCGTTATGTTTGTTAAGCAAGTTAGGTTTTCAAGAAACATTTTTGTCAAGTTCGAGTTCTGATGATGGGATCCATGAGGAATCGAGGGAACTCCTCAAATGTGAAAGGCATACATATAGTGATTTTTGTATTTTTATCAACAAATCCAGCATTTCCATTTTAAAAAGTGACATTTGATGAAGTGGAACTGCTGATGATGATCAGAATGGAACTCTTCAACGACACATAGTTCACGTTTGGCGATTTATTCTCTTCGTTATGGACCCAGACCCAAACTTGGACCTGAACTTTTTTTTGAACTGCGATCCTCACAGAACCGAACTGCTATCAGAAAAGTGGGTTAGGTTAGGTTAGAACTGTGACCCTTACAGAAACGAAATGCTATCAAAACATTAGGTTAGGTTAGGTTAGAACTATGACCCTTACAGAAACGAAATGCTACTAGAAACGTGGGTGGTTTTACCTCCTTTTAGTTAGGCAAAAGATGCTGTCTTTTTCATATCATTGTCTGGAGTGCACCATCAACAATAAGTAACCTTTCAGCGGCATCCCCCATTGAAGTCGGTTTGTTTTTGTCTTAAAAATTATTTTAAATCCGCTCTTCCTTTAGAAAAAAAAATTAAAAAATGTTCCGACTATTTTTACTGGATATGACGTGTAAGTAGTTATGCCCTAAAAATATACACTAGCATTAGTTATCCCAGTGTATTTTTGTAT